>NC_084798.1:147236708-147539739 GCF_963169125.1 Humulus lupulus | reverse complement strand
AACCCTTTAAGGTCACTTCTCTTAAGTTCCTTTTAACAAGATAATTTCTTGAGGCTTATTGTCACTACACAACAAACTCTCAAAGAAATCAACTTCTCTTGATTCAATTATTACATTAGAGTTCAAGTCTAATAGCCTATATTCCTTGCTATTTGAGGCGTAGCCTACAAATACACATTTGATGGTCCTTGGACCCAACTTGGTCCTTTTAGACTTCGTGCTTGATGGACCCAAAATGGGTACGTTTTAAATATTTATAACTTGCAAGCGCACGAATCATATATTGAGTATAGTGTTTGTGTAAGCACAAGGCCGAACCCAAAGGAATTGACTAAAATAAAAAAGAAACTATTTTAAACAAAAATTAAATAAATTCTAACCTAGCTCAAACGATTGATAAGATTTAATGTCAAGAAAATAAAATAAAATATTGAAAATAAAGCTATTTAAGAGAAGAAAAATAAATCAATTATGATTTGTAAATAAGTTGTAAAAGAAAGATTATTAAGATACTAGAATCCGCAAAATGTAAGTTTAACAATATTTATTAGTACATTGATTCCCAACTTTTAGTGATAGTTAAAATAAATCAAACTATCATTTTCCAAATAGATTTACAATTTAAGCACAAATTATTTCTAAAAATATAGGATTATTCTCCACTTTTCAAGAAAATATAATTTCAAAGTATTCAATGTGAATCAACCTAATGAAACAAAAAAAAAATCAAATAACATTATTTATAAGACAAAACATAATATTTTTGTTCTAAGCATTGGATGTGTACAATTTAATGACACATCTTAATCAAAGAATATTATGTTTTGCAAGAACAAAGTGTAATATTTTCTAAAAATCCAAAATACAAGATATTAAAGATGAAAGACATATATAAAGAAGAAAAATCCATAAACTCTGTTGCATTACAAGGGAAATCAACATAAAACAATAAATGTTATCTAGTTGCAAGTTGCTTCATCATGATCTTAATAATCTTATGAAAAATATTAGAAGCACATTACTAGAATCCAAAATATATTACATAAGAAATACATACTTGGCACAAAATGGTCTTCCAAAAGGAAGAGAGAAAATGTAGAGAGAAAGTGTAGAAAAGATCATAGTAACCCAAAAATTAAGCACAAAAAAATAGTCTTGAAATTCCCTATTTATAGCAAAAATGAGTGTATTAAAATAATCAATTTAATTATAAATTAACTAAATAAAGTAAATATGGCATGTAGAGGTAATTTTTAGGGTGTAATGATGAATTTTGTGGTTAAATATGTAGAAAGGTTGGGTAAAAAAATGGCATTTGTTGGCTCAAGAGGAGAGAAGGTAGGCATAGGGTGCAAGCAACTGGGCCTTCGGCTAGTGGGCTTCTGGGTTGGCGGGCCTGCAAGCGTGGTGGGCCGAAGGTTGGAGGGCAAGCGGGTCAAGTCGAAGGCTGTGTGCAAAGGGGGGAAGAAGATGCGGGCCCAGGCATCGGGCCTGGGGAGCTGGCTTCGGGTTGGGCTCTCCAACTCATTTTCTTTCCTCATTTTTTTAGATTTGTCACATTTCTTTAAGTTTTCACTTCTTCTTCTTTTTTTCTGAATTTTCAACCCAAAAATGCATTATACTTCCTACAAAATCAACATAAACTAAATATTTTCAATAATAAAATATACAACATAAATTCCATGAAAATACTATTTTACTTTGACACTTAAGCTTACTTGTACATGCTCAAAATTCCATGCTTGTAAAAAACCCAAAGTACATTATTAGGTCCCATGTCCCTAGGTGTGTATTGGGAAATCTTGACAAATGAAGCCCCGACAAGTGCGCCACCAGGGACTCGCGAGGGATGGCCTCGCCTGGCCACAACCATGCCACCAGGGCCTCACGAGGGATGGCCTCGCGCGCCTCGCTAGGCCACAGTCACACCCCTAGGGCCTCACGAGGGATGGCATCGCGCGCCTCGCCTGGCCACAGCCGCGCCTCGCCTGGCCGCATCCTTGCCCCCAGGGCCTCGCGAGGGACGACCTCGCGCGCCTCGCCTGACCATAGTTGCGCCCCCAGGGCCCCGTGAGGGATGGCCTCGCGCGCCTTGACCGTGCCGCCAGGGCCTCGCGAGGGACGGCCTAGCCTGGCCCACAGTCGCGCCCCAAGGCCTCGCGAGGGATGTCCTCGTCCCTCCTCAGCCTTGCCACCAGGGCCTCGCGAGGGATGGCCTCGCCTCACCTGGACATAGCTACGCCTGGCTAGGAGTGGCATCTCGTGCGCCTATCACCCACCTCTCATAGGTGGCCTTGAGGTGCTTCGGGGGTCTCACGATAAGGGGCCCGTTGTGCGCCAAGGGCCCAAGAGCCCTGTCTCGCGCCGCGGCCCCTGCATGCATCAGGTATCTCACACCCCGCACCTCAAGATGCTATCTCCTATGAGGACCTACAGAGACTCCAACGTTTAGAGGCAAAATAACAAGTATAATTCGAAAGAGATCGTACAAGTACGGAGCTCATACGGGGTACGACCTGTAAGACCCTGTACATCTGATTCAAATACTCATGCTAGACAAGTAGTGGGAATACTAAGAGAGGGGACATGGACTGTATACTTCTAACTAGATGTCTGAGTCGACACCACCACCAGCGCCACTACGCCTGGTGCTACTCCTCTGACATTCGTACAGCATAAGTAGTGGGGGCATCCTCACTACGTTTGACCACGTACTGGAGCCAACACCACTACCCCTGAGACCACTCTCCTGATAGTGTAGTTGCGTACCATCTGGTCCCCTGGACCATAATGTATCAGGGGCCATTAGAGCCCACTATAAAAGGAACCACACTTCCACATGGAAGGGGGTTTGAAAAAACACTGTAGCATCATACCATAAGAAATACAAGTTCCTTTCACCATTTTCTTTCTGCAACTATTCTTTAAGTTTCTGATTAGATTTTTGAAGTTTTTCATTGATAAACTCCATATTTCGATTTTTCTAATTTAACTTCGTTGACGAGTTCTCACCGTCAACATTAATAAAATCACATTTTTAATATTTAATCTAACAACACTAATTTCAAATAATTAAACTACAATATATTATAATAAAATATCTATAAAAAGATATAAAAATCTATAAAATTTAAATAACCCTAATAAATTCAAAATAACTTAAAAACTTAATAAATTACTTAAAAATCTTAAGAACTAAGCAACAACTAGCATATAAAATGTGATAAAATAATTCTATTTTGTAGAGTTATCACACTCCCAAACTTAAATTTTTGCTACTGCTCAAGCAAAAGAAAATTAAAACACACATAAATTTTCTTATCATTTATTTTTATTGGTGATATCTTAAATATTTCCTCAAGAATTTCACAAAGATAATAGTTCTCAAAAAAATTATGAATATAGATTAAGCTTATCAAATAATCAATCTTGATTTCTAAGAAGATTTAAGAAATATTATTTTTCATATAAACTTATAAGAAATAGAAGTGTTCTATTACGAAATATATATATATATATAAAAATTTAGAAAACTTGACCCAATAATTAAAAAACAAAGCTTAAGAACTATTCAAAATTTTAAGAGAACTACAATTAAACTTAGTTAAGGTTTTTAGTTGGACATGAAAAATGTCACCAAATTTTCATTTTAACATTTTATAACTAATGAAAAACACACATTAACAAAAAGAAAATCACACACACACACACACTACCCCCAAACTTAAATCAAACATTGTCCTCAATGAGTAATAAAATGGAAAAAGTTAAGAACTACTCCCTTGGATGTATGCTTCCTTGATTTGGCTCCTTTGTTTTCTTCTCTTTTTTTTGGGGGGGGGGGGGGGGGGGGCAAGAAGTTTCCTTCAAGCTTTTGAAAAACATGAAACAAAAACACGCAACAAAAGTGAAATATAAAATGAAACATGAAAAGCATGAATTGCCTCCCACAAATCACTTTCGTTTATAGTCTTTAGCTAGACTATATATATATATATTCTTCTAACCTGCACCCAATCAATGGTGTAGAATTTCTTTTGTAGGGTGAGTTATGAGTTTGATGCAAATGCCATAAATAATAATTGATAACATCACACCTACACAAAAATTAGAAATATGCAATTTTGACGGAATATCAATGAAATGAGAAAATTGCACATATATGTTAGACTCTTTTTAATTTTGAGCAAAACACAAATTTGTTCAATTATGGGCTCTTGAGATACAATTATATCCTTTTCATTTTCCTCATGAGCCTCAAAAATTATTTCACTCAACTCTTTTGTTTCATTTGGTGGTTGGAGGCCTATTACAAGTTTTTTTAACAACTTCACTCATTTTTTCATTTTAAATTTGACATTTTGGATTGGGAATGGGTTGGTTGGGAAGTACTTGTTTTTCTGACTCTATAATAACAGTGGCATGTTTCCTTGTTAGTGTATCAATTTTTGAGATTGACTGAGACTGGAATAGTAAGATTTGGTGGGTTGATTGCATGAACTGTTGTAGGGTATCCTCTAAAGATGTGCTCGTTTCTTAGTGCATGGGATATGATAGATTGAATTGGGTATGACTTTCATTAGGCATGTTGAATTCATGCGCATGAGTCATTGGAGACTATGTATGACTCCATGAAAAATTTGGATTATAAGTGAGGACAAATGTGATATCAAAAGACTCCCCATAAGCATGCATATCATTTGTTTCTCCATAATTTAAATTTAATTGTGCATAATAGTTGTACTCAAAATTCCAACCATAATTAAAATGATACATATAGTAAAAACTCAATGACGACCTCAAGAAATCTCTTTTGATATAGAAGATCAGTCAAGACAGCAACCATAGAGCATAATAAGAGTTTCAAGAATTTTTAGTTTTATTTTTATTTTAACTATTTTTTTTCATTTACACAATAATATGATAAGAGAAAAAAAAAATACAAAATAGATAATGTTAACTAAAATTGATCAAGAGTTGGGAGGCATACCATGCCATCAACCATATAGAAAATATAGTAAAAACTATGACGCAAAATTGCCATCAACTAGTAAATAGGGTCAACAAAAAAAACAAGGAGGCACAAGTGTCATAAACTAAAGAAAAGAGTTGGGAGACATAGCATGCGATCAACCATAAAGAAAATAAAGCAAAAACTAGGAGGCAAAAATACAACAACAAAATAAATAAAGAAAATTACATCAAAAATAAAGAGGCACAAGTGTCGTCAACTAAAAAAAATAGAAAGCATAAGTATAAATATATTTATATATAAGTAAACTAAAATTATGGGTGGTAGAACCGTCCCAAATTTTCTTCTTATCTGTTCTTTTTAGTTTTATATTTTGTATATTTTTTATATAGTGCGAAAATTAAAATAACTAGTAGAAGAATTCACTAACATTGACAAAAAGTTCGTTTCTTATCTTGCAACTCCCTGACAACGGTGCCAAAAACTTGATGGACCAAAAATGGATACGTTTTAAATAATTATAACTCACAAACGCACGAATTGTATATGGAGTATAGTGTTCGTTTAAGCATGAGGTCGAACCCAAAAGAATTACTAAAATAAAAAAGAAACTATTTTAAACGAAAATTAAATAAATTCTAACCTAACTCGAAGATTGATAAGATTTAATGTCAAGAAAATAAAATAAAAGATTGAAAATAAAGCTATTTAAGAGAAGAAAAATACACCAATTATGATTTGTAAATAAGTTGTAAAAAAATATTATTAAGATACTAGAATCCACAAAATATAAGTTTAATAATATTTATTAGTATATTGATTCCTAAGTTTTAGTGGTAGTTAAAATAAATCAAGCTATCATTTTCTAATAAGATTTACAATTTAAGCAAAAATTATTTCTAAAAAGATAGGATTTTTTTTCACTTTTCAAAAAAATATAATTTCAAAGTATTTAATGTGAATCAACCTAATGAAACAACAAAAAATCAAATAACATTATTTATAAGGCAAAACATAGTATTTTTGTTCTAAGCGTTGGATGTGTACAATTTAATGACACATCTTAATCAAAGAATATTATGTTTTAAACATGCTAATCACTTTGATTTTCTTTTCCAATTGATTTTCAATTTTTGCTTTATAGATTTTAAATATGCTAAAGACCTCTTCCTTATTCTTAAGCAAGTACACATATGTGAATCTAGAACAAGCATCAATAGATGTAATAAAATACTTATTTACCACAACTAATAATTATTCCATTCAATTCACAAAAATCACTACATAGCAAATCTAACAAATTAGTTTTCCTTTCAATACTTGGAAAAGGTTTCTTTACCATCTTAGATTTAACACATAATTCACACTTATCATGCTCAACATCATTGCATACAATTAGACAACATTTTATAACTCTTTTAATTGTATTATATCCTATATGAGCAAGTGTATTATGCCACAAAGTAATAGAATCAAAACCAAGCACATAAGAGGAATTTAAGCATGCACTATTACCAAAATCATTGTCTTTGGTACATAATTTAATAATCCCATCACACACATACCATTTCCCCGCAAAGTAGTTGTCCTTGGATAGAATTAGCTTTTTGGGCTCAAACACGGCTTTCATGCCTAGTTTGCTCAAAAAATGCCAACTCAAAAGATTCCTACTCATATCTAGAACGTACAACACATTGATTAATAAATCCTTCTTTCCAGATGCGAAGTAAAAATCAACATTCCTTTTGTCCAACACCTTGGACCTGTGCTTATTCCTCATTTGTATCTCATGCCCATCCTTTGACTCTTCAAAGGTTTTGAGGATCGTTCTATCCTAAGTAACATGAATTGTAGCACAAGTGTCATACAACCATCCTTGCACTTTCCCTTGGACGCCATTCACCTCACTCAAGATTGCAACCAACTCCTCTTCAGCTGTGTTGATCTTGGATCCATGGTTATGGGGCTTTCGATACTTGAATTCTCTAGCCATGTGCCCACTCTTTCCATAAAACAAGAGCCTTTCACACCCTTGAATTTCCCTTCATTCTTCCTTAGTGCTAGATGAGTATCTTTCTTTTGATTGTGTCTTATGGTAAGCGTTCCCTCTAGATTGAGAGGGTTTCTCGATGGCGTTGGCTTTGGATGTCCCAACATTGGACTCTTCCAAGAACTTGTCTCTCGAACGAGACTCATCTTCAATCCTTAGGTGATTCAAAAAAAAATTCAAACATATCTCTTCATTCTTATGGAGGTTTTTCTTTCCATAGTTTCTACAAGATGGAGGTAGTTTAGCTATAATCCCTCCCATAATGAATGGTTGCGGCAATGTTATCTTAAGAGTGGACAACTTATTCACAATAGCTTTAAGTTCATGTACTTGGGGGAGTAAGTGTTTAGCATCAAAGAATTTAAATTCCATGTATTGAGGGATAAGGAATTTCTCGGCACCTTCTTCTTCAGTTTTATATTTCTTCCCAAGAGCTTTCCATATCTTATTTTCCGATGTAGTGTTTGTGTAGAGATCATAGAGATGACCCGACAAAGCGTTGAGTATGTGGCCTCTATAAATGAATTCATACTCTTCCCTTTTCTTCCTTTCTTTGATCATATCTTGGGAATCATCATCCTTTGGGGCTCCAAAGTCTTCAAATCTTTGTCAAGAATGTAGTGAACCTTCAAAGTTATAAGGATGAACTTGTTCTTGTCTTGCCATCTTACAAAATTTGAGCCATCAAACCTATCTTGACTTACTAGATCTTGAGACATGAACTTTTGGTTAGTATAGAACCTTATAGATAGACAACTTTGATACAAAACAAAGGCTAAGAGATAAATATTTTTGATTGTTGATGATTAGGCTTAATCAACCTTGTTTTGTATTACAATTCAAAGCATAAAACAACAAGTAATATAGCTCTATAGGTAGATAATCACAAATTACATAAATACAAAAGAATCAAAATATAGAGTGGATCTTCTCTTGAAGAACAACCTTCAAACAAAAAATCACAAAACTATGATTTTTTGTGAAACACAAAAGTGACAAGGCTTGACACAAATGTAGATTTGTTGTCCAAAAATCTTTATTCTGAGCATTCTCCTTGGAAATGCTTGAAGCTACTACAATGGAATGAGATTAAGATTCACAAGCCTTGATCCTTCATACAATTCAAGCTTTCTTGATGAAGATCTTGGAGAAAACTAGTAATCTTGAAAGCTAGAGACAGAGAGAGAGAGAGATTTCTTTTGGAGAGAGAGAGAGAGAGTTAAGTGATCAGGTCACCAATTAACTCAAATAAACCCTTTAAATAGTATAGGAACCTCATTAGACTCAACCAATGAGATTAGGGCATTTTAATTTTAATTTTGGAGCCAAAAAATTGTCATTTTATGGATATGTACGGAGGGCCCAAGTGACGTGTCGCCTGGTCTATTAAATTTTGGTCATGCGACGCTTCACCTCCCAAAGGCAACGCATCGCCGACGCCTCTTTTTTATGCTAAAAAATTTGTCTCAAAACATCCCCAAATGCTCATAAACATTTTGGGTTGTCTCATATGCTCTATAGAAACATTTTGGATCCAAAAAGATGATTTATAAATGCGTATACTGAAAGTCAACTCTCACACGTTGACATTTGTGAAATCGTTATGGTTTTTGCACCTCTTCGTGCCTAACCAATTTCACCATGCATTTAACCAATCACAATAGTCTTTGCTACCAGTGCATAGGTATTGAAATAATCTATGCACTCCTTTTGTCTAAACCCTTTGGGGACCAATCTTGTCTTATAGACTCGAATGATCCCATTAGTGTTGTATTTTCTATGAAATAACCACTTGCAACATATTAGCTTTGATCCTTGTGGTAGATCAAGAATTTCCCAAGTGTGGTTATGTTAGGATTAATGCCCTAAAAGCATGTAAAGACATTTTATTGGTTTTAAATAAAAGTAAAATTTTACTGTATTTAAATGTTATAATTATTGTTTGAATTAATTATATAATAATATCAAGAAAATTCACTATTCATTCATGAGAATATGATCTTGTATTAGTACGAGAGAATTAATATCATATATAATGAATAAAATAGTCAGTAACATTGTTACACCCAAATTTTGAGAAAGGAATTTTTGATCTCGAAAGTTAGGCTCGTAAGGTGTAAGCTCAAAATAATCAAATTCGTCATATAATCAACATTAATGAGAAAATCAAGAACAATCTCACTGAGTATTAAAATGACAACGTCAGAATTGATGAGCTTGGAACTATGTAGTCTCGAAGGTGTTCCGAGGTTACAAGTCGAGCTCGAAGCGAAAATAACAAGGATTTAACACTTGTATAAATCTCCTGGTTCATCTTTTATCATCAGACAAGACGGTTCGAGCTCGGGCATTGTGAGCTCGGGAAGGGATGATCTCGACAAATTCTCTTGTTAAGTGTGAAGTGTGAACATTCGATTATTTGTGAGCTCGGGAAGGGATGATCTCGACAAATTCTCCATTAGATATAGGGATTCTCAAACAGTAACTATGTTCACACTTGGCTATCGACTTCAAATAATCGAATGCCTCCTATATCTAATGGATTGGTTGTAATATGTTGTTAAATCCCGAATATCATGGGGTTTATACGCGTATTATATAATTATATGCATTTAATTGTATTTATTTTGTGATTTGAATAATAACTCCCTGAAATGTGAGGGGGGATATTCTGTAAACCAATCTATAAATAGATTAGAGTTATTCATTTGTAAAGGACGAAGAAATCGGTATTGGGGGATACTCTGTCAAATTGCTTCCAAAAGCTTTGAGAGAATTTCATTATGACGGTCAGAATCCCGTGATCCGTAAGGGGAAAGACCGGGTAAGCTGTGCAATCCCACACCGCTTGGGGAAGGTCAAGTGTGATGATTCTAAGAATATGTAGGTATGGGACTACACAGTTGAAGAGGGCTTAAATATATTGATGGGTACTACCTATATCAACAAGATGCATCTTCTTTTCGGTAGCCCATCACTTGAGAACTCCAAAGTTAAGCGTGCTTGACCTGGAGTAATCTCAAGATGGGTGACCTCCTGGGAAGTTTTCCCAGGAAGCGTGCGAGTGAGGACAAAGCACGCTGGAAAGACTCGTGTTGGTTTGTAGGGCCAGTCGTCATTTCAGAAAGCAGTCATAGTGACGTGGGGAATTACAACTAACGAGGTGGGTAGTTGTAACACCCTCGTTACCCCAGAACACTTACGGTGAACCGGAAATTTGACCCGCTACCCGAGTCTTTTGGTAAAAAACGTGTTCTAAGTGTTATTAATAAGCTAAGGTGGAAAATCAATAAAAAAGAAATGATATATTTTATTAAGTATATAAACTGTTCATGAGCTCATCAAAAACATTTACAAGTTGTTTATGACACAAAATGGTCACTACTGTTTCAAATTTACAAACCCGCTGACCTAAGCGGCAAAAATAGGGTAAAACCCCTAGTTCCTCTGAGAACTCCTTGGCCGTGGTGGTCAAGCGGCCGCATATGTACACATCACCACCTAAGCTCTCCACTCAAGGCTGGGTGAGCTTTTCTTTCCCTTTACCTACACCACATAGCACCCATGAGCCAAAGCCCAGCAAGAAAACACAGTATTGTATATAAACATTATCAAATGATTATCATTATAATCACACAGAGCTTATAGCTCTTAAACAGATGAGTGAATATCACTTGAGGTTCTAGTAAACCATATTGAGTGACTGACAAGCAAGTCACTAATTTAAACAGAAGAGTGGCTGCTGGGTAAGCCACTAGCCTTAAACAGATGAGAGACTGATGGGTAAGTCTTTAACTTAACAGATGAGTGACTGATGGGTAAGTCACACAAGCGCTTATAATATTCATCGAACTTGAGGTCGGTCTGGCATTAATGCTCTTTGAGCCATCCAATGCATATATCGATTATATCTAATCTTTATTGGCTTGCGTTGAACACGCTACGGCCATCCTAACTTATGAGTCAGCACTATGTGACTAGTGCCCAGTACCATTGCCGAACCTGACTAATGAGTCACAGCTTCACAGTTGATACTGACACCTTTGCCAAATCTGACTAATGAGCCAATACCATGCACAAGTGAGCAAGATTTGCTAGGCATTCAGTAATCAAACCATGTCAACATTTACACAATCAACATGCTTCATGAACAACCATGCATGTCACATATGGGGTGCAGTTTTCTTGCCTCCGGTTCGAGCGAGAATTAATGTAAGAGCGACCCTTGAGAACGACCTGTCTTTTTAACCCTTTGCGGATACCTGGTCATAAGCCATTATGGGATTCCATCAATAAAATGAATAACAAAGGGTTCCCAAACCAAAACCTAGCCTATGAGACATCGAATACTACTAATCCGGGTAGTAGGATCGATCCCGAGGCCTAAGGCTAGAATCCCTAAGCCAAAATCCCATTTCTAGGCAAAATGCCACTAAGGGCCGCGACCCTCCTTGGCCATGCCGCGGCCCAACCCCCTGTTCAGCCAATACCCTGGTTTTTCTTCCCTTGCGATTTTCCTTGGAACCAACCTTTCAAACCAAGCTCAAACACCACTCAAACATCCAATACAACCCCTAAACTTGATCTATAACACTTCCTCATCAAAACCCAAGTTAAACCCCAACCAAAACTTCCATCAATTCCAACAATCCACCACAAAATCATAAGCTGAAACTAACAACCAAAATAGAGCAAACCAAGGAACTAATGGCTAGAAACTTACCTCAAACTCAGGTTGTGATGCTCTTTAATGGTAGACCACTCTCCCAAACTCCCAAGGCCTACTTCCCAAGCTAGAATCCTCAACAAGAGCTCAAAAATCACAAAGAAGATGGAGGAGAAGGAAGGTACGGTAAGCTTCAAGAACTTGCTCTGTTTTCCCCCTATTTCACAGCCATATAGGTAGTTTATATCTATCCTAGGGGTAAAAGATCATTATACCCCTAGGTCAATTAAGGGTTTCTAAAGGCTCCCAAGGGCAAATTTGTCCTTTCCAACCTATCTCGTTAATCATAATTAACGCTCTCCAATTCCCGATATTCTCAATAATCTCAAACACCAATAATTCATATCCCGTTACCCTTTAATTCCCGGTAATGCTCTAATCATTAAAATCACCTTGAGACCCATCCCGAGCCTCGAACTTAAACTTGTTATGACTAGACCGCTAATTAATATATCATGGTCGTCTCATGCCGAATGGCTCGAACAAACCCACATTATAATGTGGTCTCAACAATATATCACCGACATGCATACAATTATACAATCATACCCTCAACAGGACAAATTATCATCACACCCCTGTAATTTAAAATGTGGACCCACATGCATGCATTTAACATCATATTATAATATAATTCACATATACATGCATTTTATCAATTAATGGCATAATAAAGCAAGTATGGGCCTTCTGGCCTACTATTCCCGCCATCAAAACACATCTGAGTATTCGGGGCATTACATTCATAGTTGAATAACATCGACTCGTGGACTAGGCAGATGTTAACTGCTGAACCACATAAAAAATCGTGTGTTTTATTGTTTGTTCCTTCTGGTATTTTGTTTAATTTCTCTTCATTTCTAAGTTGACGAAAAATGACGTCAACCGTTTAGTGCTTTCTTTAAGAGCCGTTAAAAAAAGACATGAGCCTATTTAATCAGAAAACCTCCTGACTCATCAATGGCCGCTGCAAACAACCCCAGTACTGGTGGGCGACCATTGCCCAAGATACCTGAGGAGCAGACTCCTCATACCGAGGACTATCCCCGATGACCTAGAAAGCAGCCCATGGTGGACCTGGACCCTGAAGAAAGGAGTGATTCGTCTAATTCTCAGGGGCCGCCTGCACCCAGGCCGGATGAGGATCTGTATTACAATCCCGAGAGATACGTCCCAATCATGGAACTTGAAAATCACCAACTGCGTAAATAGTTGGCAGAGGCGACAAAATGCAATGAAGAATTAGCCAGACAGGCTGCTGATGCCCAGGCACCTCCCCGGAGACAGCCACCATCACCCATAAGGCATCCACCATCACCCATAAGGAAAACTTCGCTAGTCCGAGAGGTCCCACGACCTGCACCATGGAGGCCATCTCGTAGCGACAGTCGAGATGGAAACCAACAAGCTAGGCCTGGACATGGGAATGAAAGGGAGGCTACCCGAGATGGAAACTCAGACCCGTATAGTCATCTGAGTACTTTTAACACCATCATGTGAGTCAGCAATGTTGGCTACGAGCTCAGGAGTATGCTGTTTCCAGCCACTCTTACAGGACCAGCAAAAAACTGGTTTGAGAAGTTTCAAATACATTCGATCTCGTCCTGGGATCAATTAGCTAGAGAATTTAAGAAAGAATTGAAGGCTATGGTTGGCATAAGGCCTGAGGCCTCAGCCTTTAACCAGTGTCCGACAACAGCAAGACGAGTCACTAAAGAGTTACCTTACGAGGTTTAACCTAGAAGTGGCCTGAGCTCGAAATGTCAATGATAGTGGCCACCTAATGGGTGTTAGAGCTGGTGTATTGCCAAGAAGCCCCCTTTGGGAAGATTCCCAAAGGAAACCTATTAGGTCACTAATCGAGTTCAATCGGAGGACCCAGAGGTTTCTAAATGTAGAAGAGGCGAGGTTAGCATTAAACCTAACGACTCATCCCATAACTACAACAACAAATGTGAACTCTGCTTCGACCTCGGCAGCCCCATCAACTTCAAAACCCTTCGGGGATAACCCTTCTAAAAGGAAGAAGAACGAAGGGAATAACTCTGTGGCTGATGAAGGGAAAAAGAAGAAAGGGGATAAATATTTTTCTATATACAATGTGTATACCAAACTCAATGAGACTTGGGAGAATATTGTTGGTTATTATTGATCAAATCAGAGATTATACGCAGCGGAACAACAATCAAATTGTTAGTTTAATCCCATGAGATTTCAGGATCTACTTCTTCACATGCATATATATATTGAATCAAATACATGAATAGAAAAATTACCTCAGGTCCTTCCTTGCTGCTAACTTTTTGTATGGCTAAATCCTTGAGATCTCACACCAAGATCTTCCAAAATGTTCTCAGCACACAAAGAACGAGTGTGGGCTTGCTATACAAACAATAGGCAAAAAACTATTTATCAGATGTTCTCAACACATGAGATCTGATAAAGTTTTGAACCTAGGTATTGTGAAGAACAGTGACTTTTGTTTGTATCACTGTTCTCTTTCTCTGAGAGAGATTTCTAGATATTTTTCTATCCCTGAAAAGTTACGTTCTGAAAAACTGATATCCTATATTTAATATATCCAATATATTAAAATAAAATCTTAGTTATTTTAAACAATTTGAAAATAACTAATCAGTTATCAGATTTTTTTTTAAATAATAATATTTTAATCAAATTACAATATCTCATTATTTATTTAATATTTAAATAACTAAAATTGTGGAACCTATAAACTGATCACAGTCTCTTATGCGTGTAGCACAGTGACTGTGCACTGTGCTACACATGTACCACATGCCAGTGATGGCATGTGATTTTTCCCAATTTTTATTATTATTTAAATACCAAAAATCCAAAATAATTAATTATATTTTTGTTAAGTCAAATAATTAATTAATTACACATAATTAAACAATAATTATGTTTGATACATAGAAAAATATTTTACTTATCACATAAGTCCTTTTTGCCCATTTTTGTATTTACCTTTGTCAGTGATTATTTGAGCCATTTCGGGGACCATAGACCTATAACATTAAGCTCCCATAAATAAACTAAATAATTAAACTCTTTAATTATAATAGTTAATTTATTAATTCTGATATTACTCCACTATAAATTCAGAATTGCACTCTTTATGTTATAGATATATTTTTAGAGAAATATTTTCTTAAGTCGTCCATTGATATAACGATCTTACAATAGTTCAACCCTCTAATTAATTAGTTCATAAATTAGAATGGAAGAATTACCATTCTACCTTTCTAATTTACTTCTTATTCCTTAAGTACCATTAATTCACTAGTGAATAATTAATCTATAATCTAATTATAGATTTGAGCACAAAATCATTCAGTTCCCGAATTAACCCTTGAGGGAACTAATATACGATCCGTTAGGAAAGATTAGATTCCGTATTGTTGATACATGTTCCTAGCCATCCATGATATTAAATCTCCAAAACAAAAATCATTAGCCTCATTCTTTGAAGAGACCTTAACAAATGAATCAAAAGATTTAATAAACATGAACAAGAGTTCATGAACACTCAGGATTTAGGTTGATCTATAAATGATCATCAGTTATAATATGAATTACAAGTCTTTATTGTTAAATGGTTTTTGGATAAAGACTTTAATTCATATCGGTCCATGTCATATATAATCATATTATATAAAGCACCTTTACCGAGATGTCTTTCCACATCAATAATTCGAATCTAGATTATTTGTATCATTATGATACTCAGTAAACCGTACTTACAACTCCAATTAAAGAATTCCATAACTCTAATTTGTTGTTGTTGACTATTTTTATTCATTCATGTGATCTTAATTCTCTCGTACTAATACAAGATCACATCCTCAATAATGAATATGGAATTTTTCTGATATTTACAAAATTATTCAAACAATAATTTAACAATCTAAATATAACAATAATAATAAGCCATTGTATTTATTTATTCACAGAAAAACAAATGTCTTTACATGCTTTTAGGACACACTCCTAACAATCTCCCACTTGTACTTAAAGCAAGTGAGGAATTTATCTCAATCCAATATTACGTACATGACCCTCGAATTGCTTTGCTGGAAGCGTCTTCATGAACGGGTCCGCCAGGTTGTGTTCTGATGCGATTTTCAGAATGGTCACATCTCCTCTATGTACAATTTCTCTGACTAAGTGGTATTTGCGCTCTATATGCTTTCCCCTCTTGTGGCTTCTTGGTTCTTTAGAATTTTCCACTGCTCCACTGTTGTCACAGTAAAGAACAAGTGGTTTCTCCACTTCTGGAACTATTTCCAAATCTGTGTAGAACTTTTTCAGCCAAACTGCTTCCTTAGCTGCTTCACAAGCTGCTATGTATTCAGCTTCCATGGTTGAATCAGCTATACTAGATTGCTTAATTCTTCTCTAGACAACTGCTCCACCACCAAGAGTGAATACTGACCCAGAAGTAGACTTTCTACTATCCTTGTCAGATTGAAAATCTGAGTCAGTGTATCCAATAGGTTCGAGGTCACTACCCGAATATACTAGCATATAGTCTCTCGTTCTCCTGAGATACTTGAGGATATGTTTCACCGCAATCCAGTGTTCCAAACCTGGATTTGATTGATAACGACTGACAATCCCTACTGCATAACATATGTCAGGTCTAGTACATAACATTACATACATTAGGCTCCCTACAGCTCATGCATAGGGATACTTTCTCATGTCCTCTTGCTCTTGTGGTGTCTTTGGACACTGATCTTTGCAAAGAGTAATTCCATGTCTGGTTGGCAATTGACCCTTTTTGGAATTCTCCATTGAGAATCTTTCAAGAACTTTATCAATATAATTTGCTTGTGGAAGTGCTAGGAGCTTGTTCTTTCTATCTCTTAGAATTTTAATGCCTAGAACATAGCTCGCTTCGCCCAAATCTTTCATTTGGAATTTGTCAGCCAACCATTTCTTTACATTTGATAATGTCTCTACATCATTACCAATGAGTAGGATATCATCAACATAAAGAACTAAGAAAACCACAATCTTTACTTTGATGTATTTATAAACACATGCTTCGTCAACATTTTGTTCGAAACCATATGTTTTAATAGTTTCATCAAATGTTAAGTTCCAAGATCTTGATGCTTGTTTCAATCCATATATGGATTTCAACAACTTGCATACCTTTTGATCTTGATCCTTCTTTATAAACCCTTCTGGTTGTTCCATATAAATGGTTTCATCAAGGTGGCCATTCAGAAAGGCTGTCTTGACGTCCATTTGCCATATCTCATAATCATAGATGGCAGCTATGGATAAAAGTATGCGAATGGATTTAAGCATGGCCACAACAAAAAATGTTTCTTCATAGTCCACACCCTCTCTCTGTGTGTAGCCTTTGGCCACAAGCCTTGTTTTATAGGTCTCTACCTTTCCATCTGCACCCCATTTCTTCTTGTAGATCCATTTGCATCCAATGGCATTAACATTGTCAGGCAAATCTACAAGTTCCCAGACTGAATTGGAATACATTGATTCCATTTCTTGATTCATGGCATCTTGCCACTTATCAACATCAGGGTCTTCCATTGCTTCTTTAAAAGTCAATGGATCATCCTTTTCAACATCTGATACAAGAACGTGTGCCTCATGTTCGTAGCGAATAGGTTGTCTCACATTCCTCCCACTACGACGTTGCACTGGTTTTTCCTTTTCAGGAATTGTGGTTTCTTTGGTTGTTTTATCATTAATTGTTGTTGGTGACTTTGCGACTTTATTTGAGACCATCTCCTCCAGTACAACCTTACTGCGAGGTTTGTGGTTATTAACATAGTCATATTCAATAAAACTTCATTTTTCAATACAAATGTTTTATTTTCTTTTGGACTATAGAAAATTCCACCTCTAGTCTCTTTGGAATATCCCACAAACATACACACTTCAAAGCGCGTTTCCAAATTCTCGGTCTTCCTTTTAAGCACGTATGCATGACACCCCCAAATTCTAAAATGGTGTAAACTAAGTTTACAACCATTCCATAATTCTATGGATGTCTTTTGGATAGACTTAGGTGGAACACCATTCAATGTGTATAGAACACATTGAATCGTATAGCCCTTGAATGACAGTGGTAATGATGAGAAACTCATCATTCATCTAACCATATCTAATAACGTTCTATTCTGACTTTCTGAAACACCATTTTACTGTGTTGTTTCAGGTGTAGTGAGTTGGAATTGAATGCCATGCTCACGTTGATGGTTCTTGAATTCACAGTCCAAGTACTCTCTTCCTCGATCAGATCGAAGTGCTTTTTAGTGATTTACCTAATTGCTTTTTAGCCTCTACTTGAAATTCTTTGAACTTTCCAAAAGTCTCAGATTTTCTTTGCATTAAGTATAGGTAACCATATCTCGAATAATCGTCAATGAAAGTGACGAAATATTCACAACCTCCTCTTGCTTGAACATTAAATGGATTGCAACATCCATATGTACTAGCTGAAGTGGTTCTGTTGCTCTTGAACCTTTAGCAGAGAAAGGTCTCTTGGTCATTTTGCCTTCTAGACAGGATTTTTAAACAGGGAGAGATCTAATAGATGGTTCTCTTAAAGGACTATCCTTTACAAGCCTATAATTCCGTCTAGACCAATATGGCCCAATCTCAAGTGCTACAGATATTTTTCACTATCGGAATCAGTTTAATAGATTTAGGATTAGGTGTTTTTAAATAATTCAAAATTATAAAAATTTGTCATTCATTATAAGTATGCAAACTTTGTTTATCCCAAAGCATTTTCATAACAAGTAAATACATAATTTCTTTAAATAATAACTACTTTATTAATAAAAGAAATAAATGTTATGCAAAAATATAAATAAGTTTCCAAACATTAATAATCAAAATTACTAACAATAAACAAAATTTCTAGACTGTAGTATTCTTTGTTTAAAGAAATCTAAAATTTCTAAAACAAAATAAAGAAATTTAAATTGTTCAACTAACAATAAAATTACTAAATAAAAAAATACTGCTCTCCAACTTCTCCAGCTCCTTACTTGCTACCAAAATCCTCATCAGTCTCGTCTTCCTTTTCAGGGTTCTGATTCTGCAAAAGGAAAGACAAAATAAAAATAGATTAGTGGCATATATTTTTGAATCTAGTATCCAAAAGTTTGAATCTTATATTCATAGTGTTTGAATCTACTATTCATAGTTGAAAAAATATATGTAAATCTTATTTACCTTTTTCGTTTGATATAAACGATGACACTCAGCATAGACTTCCTCTGTCATTGCTCACCACATCTCATGTGCTGAGTCATAGTGTATATATTTTTTCTTTGTTTCGTCAGGCATGGTTGAAAGCATGCAATAACGTGCCAACCGATCGGATTTCATCCAATTTGCATATTTTTCTTGTACTTCGTAGCTAGTAGCCAGAGGTGGTTCTGTTGGAGGTTTTTCACAGACAGTTGACATCATCTTCTTATAAGAAAAAGTAGTCAACATGCCTCGAAACCAGTGTTGCATATTTTCAGGTTCAAAAACCAAGGATTTGAGAAAGGCATTGGTGTGTAATTCACCAATAGATATTTTTGCTGGCAATAAATACAAATAAATATTATTATATTTAGAAAAATAAATATCAAAGTTTCATAAATTAAACGTGATGCGTGAGCACAATTAAAACACATAAAATAAAGATTAATTTCCATGATAAAATTTTCTAACAATTAAAGTGCCGCCTTAGGGTCGGTCAAATTAATTTTAGAGAATTTATAAGACATTCTTATCTTTATTGTTTAAAAACTTAAAATAACTCTTTATTTTCTATTTTAAACATTAAAGTTCCGCTTAGTTTGGTCAAGTTATGATTATCCACTGCACGAGCTTAATCATAACTTTGTGAGTGTAATCCATTATTTCGAAGTTCATGACTTAACTTAGGACATGCCGCCTTAGGGTCGGTCAAGCCTAAAATACATCATTAGTTCCTATCTATGTAAGAAATACAACCTTGCTATTGATAAGTCTAGACACCTTCCTTAGGGGGACGAAAACAAAGCCGTCGCGAGGCGCTATTCATATCTCACGGTGTTATATTAATAATGGAGACCATGGGTTATGTTTGAGATATCAACCCTCTCCCACTCACTATTTTGAAATAAGTGTTTTTAACCTAATTAATTCCAAATTAATTATAACATCTTTAAACCTTATGAACATAATTAAAATTGGAAAGAAAGCGAGTTTCTAGGTCCATACCCAATTTTAAATTACCAATCTTGTTCATCTAAACTTTACTAAAAACACTTTTAAAATAAAGTTGGTTTAAAGAAATTAAGTCATAAAGACTTAAAAATTTGGTGTGATATTTTACCAAGCTTTCAAAAAAGAAACTAAGTAATTTAAATGCAATTGATTTCGCAAAACAATTCATATAAACACATAGGACAATCCTGATAATCATGTTTCTACTAATGAGATGCATGATTATGACTGTGTGGGTTTTTATGTATAGCATACAATGCATGAACATGTTATCAATCACATGAAAATAATTATTTAAATAAATAAATAAACAATAAATGTTGAACCGGGTGCTTTTGGGTATTTCTAATTTTACAACCACTTTATAAAATTAAAAAAATAAAATAAAACCGCCTTGATCTCCATCGGGCTTCTTTACTTTACTGTCGGTAGGATATGTGTCGTTGTTGGTCCAGAATAATAATAAGAAAAAAAAATTCTAATTATTTTGATTAATTAAAACAAACTTTTAAATAATCATTACTTTTATTTTTCTTTTTAATTAAAACAACTTTTAATTAAAATTAGAAACTGAAATAATAAAATAAAATCTGTTATATTTAAAATTAAATTTTGAAATTAGATTTTCAAAAAAATGTTTGTTAGGATAACAAAATTATCACATTATTTAAATATCAAATTCTAATAAATAGGATATTTAACATTTAAATTTTTTTTAAAAATAACAGAATAATTTCATAAAATAAAAAAAAAAATCTGGACCAGCAAGACGGGGACACGTGGCGTCAAACGGAGCTGCCGGGGCTGGGTTGTACGGAATCGTATGGATCCGTACGGACGTCCGTACGACGTCCCGGCAGCGGCTCGAAGGTCGGCCTCGGAGGAGCGGTGGCTGAATTCTGAATCCCGGGCTCCGTACTCACTTTTGTGTGATCGGAATTACAATTTTATGGTGTCAAAAACCAAATAAAATTACATAAATCCTATGCCCTTTAATGGCTTACACAATGATCTAATCATAAGCAAATCCTAACCCAAAAACACCATACAATTAACGATTCAACATTCCCATGCATTCAATCACATTAAGCCATCCATTCATTCATCAAAATGAATAAATGCATAAAAGTAAACCCACACATATTCAATATATATATATGTGTGTGTGAAGATGGCTCTGATACCATTTGTTGGTTTTTATTGATCAAATCAGAGATTATACGCAGCGAAACAACAATCAAATTGTTAGTTTAACCCCATAAGATTTCTAGATCTACTTCTTCACATGCATATATATATTAAATCAAATACATGAATAGAAAAATTACCTCAGTTCCTTCCTTGCTGCTGTCTTTTTGTATGGCTAAATCCTTGAGATCTCACACCAAGATCTTCCAAAATGTTCTCAGCACACAAAGAACGAGTGTGGGCTCGCTATACAAACAATAGGCAAAAAACTATTTATTAGATGTTCTCAACACATGAGATCTGATAAAGTTTTGAACCTAGGTTTTGTGAAGAACAGTGACTTTTGTTTGTATCACTGTTCTCTTTCTCTGAGAGAAATTTCTGGATATTTTTCTATCCCTGAAAAGTTACGTTCTGAAAAACCGATATCCTAAATTTTAGTTATTTTAAACAATTTGAAAATAACTAATCCGTTATTAGATTTTTGTTTAAATAATAATATTTTAATCAAATTATAATGTCTCATTATTTATTTAATATTTAAATAACTAAAATTGTGGAACCTAGAAACTGATCACAGTCTCTTATGCGTGTAACACAGTGACTGTGCACTATGCTACACGTGTACCACATGCCAATGATGGCATGTGATTTTCCCAATTTTTATTATTATTTAAATACCAAAAATTCCAAAAATAAATTAATTCAAAATTAATTATATTTTTGTTAAATCAAATAATTAATTAATTACACATAATTAAAAAATAATTATGTTTGATACATATAAAAATATTTTACTTATCACATAAGTCCTTTTTGCCCATTTTTGTATTTACCTTTGTCAGTGATTGTTTGAGCCATTCGGGGACCATGGACCTATAACATTCTAATGCCCCGAATTTCCTAATAAGGGCTAGGACCTTGATTAGGAGGCCGGGAGGGTCATAATTGATTTATTATGGTATTAAATGACTATATGCGTGTTAATGTGAGTTATATTATTATATGATGATAAATGCATGCATATGGGTGTATTTATAATGATATAGGCATTTTTGTAATTTGGCCTGTTGAGGGCATATTTGTAAATTGGGTGCATGTTGTAATTTGTGAATGAGATTTTATTATTATGGAGATATATTCGAGCTATTCAGCATGAGACGATCATAGATTATGAGTTAGCGGTTTTGTCATAATGGGGTCAATTTGGGGTAATAGAAATGTTTATTTGATGATAAATTGGCAGTACTTGAGATCAGGATGGAATTCTGGAAGTTTTGACTATAATGTCCCCGGGGGTGTTTTCGGGACCCCGAGCCTTAGGATTTATTTGAGGTTACTTAAGCTTGAAGTAGCTTGTCAGATAAGAACGCATGTTAGAAAATATCTCTCTCCCTTCCCGATAGCCTATTTTACCGTTTGAAGCTTTCTTAAAGGAATTTCGAGTTCTAGAAATCGGAATCAAGTGAGGGTCGAGGCATAGCGATCCTAAGAAAGATTATAAGCTTCTTAACCGAAGGATTTGACGGAAAACAACCCAATCAAAGGTAATCTAAGTTTGAAGTTTTGAGTTTCTAAAGTTCTTAAGCTTAGAATTGGACTTTGTGAATTGTTGAGTTTTTGGTTGGTTTGAACCTTGGGTTTTGAGGGTTATGGGGCTTTGGGAAGCTTGGGAACTTTGTTTTGATGATTGGGGAATGTTTGGGTATGATTTTGGAAGCTTTTAGAAGTTGAAAATACGTTTGGGAATGGCCCAGGGTTGGGGGCCGCGGCCCTAGCTCGATGAAGCAGGTGCCCCAATTCTGACCTTGCCGGGCGCCGCAGCCCTTGGTGTTGGGCACCGCAGCACTTGCCTCAAAAAATTCTAGGGGTCGTGGCCCAAGGTGCCAGGGCCGCAACCCTTGCCCTGTTTTCACCCCGTTTGCTCGTTTTGACCCCGGGAACTTAGCTATAGGCCTCGGGAGTGTTCCTACTACTTGGATTAGTTGGGATTGATCTTCCGGAGGCTATTTATTGGTGTAGAAACCTATGTTGATCATTATTATTGATGATGTCCCGTGTTTGGTTATGATTAGGTAAACGCTAAGGGCTTAAAGGTTGATCGTTCTCAAGGGTCGTTCTTATATTGGTTCTAGCTCGAATCTAAGGTAAGAAAGCTGCACCCTATGTAGATGTGACATGCATGGCTATTCTTGATGCATGTTGGTTGATTATTAAGTATGACATGCATGGCTATTATTGATGCATGTTGGATTGTTAAACATAATGCATATGATGCACGAGAAACATGTGATTAGGACATGCTTTATATATTGAGTATGATATCATTCAGAGCTTGAACCTCTGTGTTCGTGCATGGTCCTAATTGTACTAGTTAAGTAAGCATGTTGAATACCTTGTATATGGATATTGGACATGTGATATATGTTTGGTGGCATGGCTTACTTGTGTATGGCACTGGCTTATTAGTCAGAATCGGCAATGGTGTTAGATCCATCTGTGAAGCTGTGACTTATTAGTCAAGTTCACAATGAGTTTAACACTGGTCGTGTTTTACTGACCTAAGAGTCAGAGGTGGCATAGCATTACGAACATCGAGCAAAATGAAGATTAGATCTAATCGATATCAGCGTTGAATGACTCATATGGGGTATTAGCGTTGGAACGACCCTAAGGTCGATGAACTTATAAGCGCTTGTCTGGTCTAAGACTAGTTATTCAGAGCCAGGGCATATGGCCCCAGTGACTATTTGTCACATGGCTAGGGAACGTTGTTCCACAGTTATGACTCTAGAGCCAGGAGGAAGGTTATGTTGGTGACTAATCACCATGCACCTATCCTGTTAAAGCTAGTGAGATGCTCACTTATTTGTTAAGCCCTGGTGATCCTATCGTCACATGGTTAAAGGGTGTTGTTCCCATATTAGTGACTTTTGATATCTATTAAGCCCTGGTTATCCTACCATCACATGGCTAAAGGGTGTTGTCCCCATATTTGTGACTTTTTGTGGTAGTCATCTATTGGTTGGACTGTTGGTCCTGAATATTTAATACAATCACTGTTGATATTATATCATGCTATATTGTGTTTTCTTTTTGGGCTTCAGCTCACGGGTGCTTTGTGGTGCAGGTAAAGGCAAAAGAATGCTGGACCATCCTTGAGTTGGAGAGCTTAGGTGATGAGGTGTACACATGCAGTTGCTAGTCCACCACGACCGAGGTTGAGAAGGAACTAAGGTTAAACCCTGTTTTGCCGCATAGAACAGCCTGTTGTAAATGTTTTCTTGTAATAGACTCTGAAATTATAATTTTGGGATCCCAGCATATATGTTAAATGTTCTAATGAGACGTTACATCTTATCCAAAACTTTTAATCCCTAAACCGCTAATCATACTTAGTTACACGATTTTGGCCAAATAACTCGATTAGCGATTTTAGCACTGTTTACAAGGCACACCGTAACGGTCCCTGGAGTTGGGGCGTTACAAACATTAAGCTCCAATAAATAAACTAAATAATTAAACTCTTTAATTATAATAGTTAATTTATTAATTCTAAATCTTTTACAGAAATCTTTTCTTAAGTCGTCCATTGATATAACCATCTTACAATAGTTCAACCCTCTAATTAATTAGTTCATAAATTAGAATGGAAGAATTACCATTCTACCTTTCTAATTTACTTCTTATTCCTTAAGTACCATTAATTCACTAGTGAATAATTAATCTATAATCTAATTATAGATTTGAGCACAAAATCATTCAGTTCAAGAATTAACCCTTGAGGGAACTAATATACGGTCTGTTAGGAAAGATTAGATTCCGTATTGTTGATACATGTTCCTAGCCATCAATGATATTAAATCTCCAAAAAAAAAATCATTAGCCTCATTCTTTGAAGAGACCTTAACGAATGAATCAAAAGATTTAATAAACATGAACAGGAGTTCATGAACACTCAGGATTTAGGTTGATCTATAAATGATCATCAGTTATAATATGAATTACAAGTCTTTATTGTTAAATGGTTTTTGGATAAAGACTTTAATTCATATCGGTCCATGTCATATATAATCATATTATATAAAGCACCTTTACCGAGATGTCTTTCCACATCAATAATTCGAATCTAGATTATTTGTATCATTATGATACTCAGTAAACCGTACTTACAACTCCAATTAAAGAATTCCATAACTCTAATTTGTTGTTGTTGACTATTTTTATTCATTAATGTGATCTTAATTCTCTCGTACTAATACAAGATCACATCCTCAATAATGAATATGGAATTTTTCTGATATTTACAAAATTATTCAAACAATAATTTAACAATCTAAATATAACAATAATAATAAACCATTCTATTTATTTATTCACAGAAAAACAAATGTCATTACATGCTTTTAGGACACACTCCTAACAAATATTTACCTGGCCAATGAAAACCAGGTTCCATTTAGACGACCTGACCCCATGCGAAATTAGAAGGCGAAAAGGGACTCAAACAAATAATGTAGATTCCATAGAGACATCAAACATACGACCGATGAATGTCGACAATTGAAGGACGAGATCGAAGGTTTGATCTCGAGAGGATATTTTGGACAGTACGTCAGGAACCGAAATCCCAATCAAGCCTCAACAAGTCAGAAGGCAGCAGCTGCACAACCTGCCCATCACAACAACTTTCGAGCTCGGAAGGATGAGAAATCCCCTTCGATTGATGGTGAGGATGTAGTAACCATCTCGGGGGGACCTCATATTGCAGGCTCGAGCAGGAATGCCCAGAAAAGATACGTAAATGAGCTAAAAAGCTGGAGACCGTTCTCCCTACGAACCCGAACCACGAGCTCCAAAACAACAGAGGGTTGAGACTCAACCCATAACATTTACCAAAGAGGACGCGTCACATGTCCAATTTCCTCATAACGACCCCCTGGTCATTACTCTCTAGCTCTCGAACTATAGGGTATGCCGAGTCTTGATTGATAACGGGAGCTCGGTGAATATCCTTTACGAAGCCACTCTAGAAAAGATGGGACTCACACTTCGCAATTTGAAAGCATGTGCAACAACGTTGTACGCTTTTTCAGGAGAGGGGATTGCATGTATGGGATCCATTGAACTCCCTGTAACCTTGGGAGACTATCTGTTCTCAGTAACCAAGATGATGGAGTTTGTAGTGGTGGACCTCCCGTCAACCTACAACGTATTGCTCAAGAGACCCGCCCTGATTGGGCTAGGGGCAGTGTCGTCTGTTAGCCAGTTGGCCATCAAGTTCTCGACTTCTAGTGGCATCGAGACGCTGAAGGGAGATCAGCTCGCAGGAAGGGAGTGCTACAACATTTCCATAACAGGAAAAGTTCAAACAAGTGTGCAAGCACTGGTGGTTGTTGAAGAGATAAATGGATCCTTCTTAGAGGTTGATGAGGAGATTGATCCCAGAGTAGATGAAAGAGCTTATCTCGAACCTCTCGAAGAGCTCGAGGAAGTTGAACTCGATGCAGTAGGTGTCACGAAGGTGGTGAAGGTGGGTATGAATCTTTCTGAAAAGACGAGATAGCAATTAATTTTCTTCTTAAAAGAAAACAAGGATGTGTTCACATGGTCACACTTGGACATGGTAGGAATCAGTCCGAATGTCATGAGCCATGCACTCAATATTGATAAGAACTTCCCCCCGAAACAGTAAAAGTGAAGTCTCCTGGACGATGATAAAAAGAAGGCCCTCAAGGAAGAGGTCGATAGGTTAAAGGAAAATAAATTCATATGAGATGCCTTTTATCCTGATTGGATTTCCAATCTGGTGTTGGTCCCAAAGTCCAACGGAAAATGGTGAACCTATATCGACTACTCGGATCTTAACAAGGCATGCCTTAAAGACTGTTTCCCCTTACCTCGGATAGATTAGCTCGTAGATGCCAGTGCAGGTCATGACATAATGTCATTCATGGACACTTATTCAGGATATGACTAGATCACCATGCATTTACCAGATCAGGAACACACGAGCTTCGTGACCGAAAAAGGGTTATACTGCTACAATTTCATGCCTTTCGGGCTAAAAAACATTGGAGCCACGTACCAAAAGCTGGTGAACAGGATGTTTGTCGAGCAGATAGGAAATAACATGGAAGTTTATGTTGACGATATGTTATTCAAATCAAAACAAAATGATAACCATGTGGATGATCTCGCAAAGTGCTTTACTGTACTTGGAAAATACAATATGAAACTTAACCCACAAAAGTGCTCGTTCGGAGTGTCTTCGGGAAAGTTCCTTGAATTTATAGTAAATGCACAAGGGATAGAGGTTAATCCTTACAATATTAAGGCATTGATAGATATGCCCTCACCTCAGAAGCATAAGGATGTCCAGAGCTTAAAGGAACGGATGGCGGCATTAAGTAAGTTTGTCTCGAAATCTACAGACTGATGTCTTCGATTTTAAACCTTTTGAGAGGGGGCAAAAAATTCGAGTGGACGGAAGAGTGCGAGGTCACATTCCAAAATTTTAAGAAGCACCTCGCCGAACCACCAATCTTGTTGAAACCTATCACAGGAGAGGTTTTGTATCTATTCCTTGCTACAACCGAGCACGCCATTAGTGCGATGCTAGTACGTGAGGAGAAGAAGGTACAGAAGCCTGTATACTATGTCAGCAAAAGGTTATTGGGGGCAGATTTGAGATACCCGTTAATGGAAAAATTGGCTCTGAGTCTGATAGATTAATCTAGAAAGCTCCGACCCTACTGCCAAGCACATCCTATTCATGTGCTAATTCACCAGCCGCTACGACAAGTTTTGTCCAAACCAGAGGCTCCCAGAAGAGTGTTAAAGTGGGTTGTTGAACTCGGGCGATTTGAGATCACATACCACCCAAGAACAACCATCAAGGGACAAGCCCTGGCAGATTTGATTGTTGAATGTACTGGGATCTCAAATGACAAAGTTGTAATCCCAACCCGTGAGCTGTGGAAACTTTATGTCGATGGATTCTCTAACGAGAACAGATCAAGGGCAGGCATTATACTAATTACCCTAGTAGGAAATTGATTCCACTCGGCTTTAAGGTTCAACTTTGAAGCATCAAATAACGAGGCTGAATACGAAGCGTTACTAGTAGGACTTTGAATAGCTAGAGAGCTCAAAGCAAAAGCTATACATTGCTATAGCGACTCACAACTAGTGTTCAACCAAGTTTTAGGGGAATATCAGGCTCGTGGCGTAAAAATAGCGTACATGGAGAAGGCAAAAGCTAGGCTCGGATAGTTTGAATTCTATGCTATAAAGCAAGTCCCTTGAGAACAAAATTCAAATGCACACGCGTTGGCCAGGCTTGCTACAACCAGCGAGGTCGATACATTGAACATGGTCTCGGTAGAGTTTCTATCAACCCCGAGTATCAGCGAAACTAACAAGGAGGACATATGCATGATCGACTCACAACCAACCTGGATGACTCCAATAATCGACTACCTCGAAACCAGGAGTCTCCCAGTAGACCGGAATGAAGCTTGAAAGTTGATGTATCAGATCTCGAGATACACTATTGTGGAAGGAAGGTTGTATAGAAGAGGGTATTCTATGCCATTACTCCGATGTGTAACTCCACCCGAGGCGAAGAAAATTTTGGAAGAAATTCATGAAGGATTTTGTGGAGATTACACTGGGGGGCATAGTCTATCCAAAAAGGTGATAAGACAGGGGTATTTCTGGCCCACAGTCAAGGCAGATGCGTTCGAATATGTCAAACATTGTGATAAATGCCAGCGATTTGCCTTAATTTTGTGGGCTCCACCTAATGAGCTCACCATGTTGAGCTCCCCATGGTCATTTGCAGTATGGGGAATCCACCTCATAGGCTCATTGCCAACTAGCAAAGGTGAAGTAAGGTACAATGTGGTTGCGGTCGATTATTTCACAAAATGGACCGAAACTGAACCCTTGGCCACTATCACCTCAAAAAAAGTCTTAGACTTTGTTGTAAAAAATATCATCTGTCGATATGGGATGCCCAGAAAGATAGTGTCAGATAATGGGACCCAGTTCGACAATGATCTGTTTACTCATTTCTGCAAAAAAAAATGAGATAATAAAAAGCTTCTCCTCCGTCACCCATCGCCAGTCAAATGGCCAGGTCGAAGAAGCCAACAAGACCCTAAAGAGCTCCATAAAGAAAAGGTTATAAGAGGCAAAGGGAAGGTGGCCGAGGAATTACCTCAAGTGTCGTATGCTTATCGAACCATAGCTCGGACTTCAACGGGGCATACTCCCTTCTTCCTAGCTTATGGATGCGAGGCCATGTTGCTTATTGAGGTCAAAATCCCTACAATCCAGAGCCATGCATACAATCAGACCTCGAACCAATCCTAGCTTGATGAAATTCTAGACCTCATTTAAGAAAGACAAGATGAAGCCCAATTGAAAATTGTTGTATACCAGCAACTAGCTAGTAGATACTTCAATAAGAGGGTACGAGATAGAAAATTTGGATTAGGAGACCTGGTACTAAGACGTGTATTTTTAGCTACATGAGACCCGTCTGTCGGAGTACTCGGATCTAACTGGGAAGGACCTTACCAGATTGAGTCTATCATCGACCTGGAGTGTATAAACTGGTGAGGTTGAATAGAGAGTTGGTTCCGCGAGCTTGGAATGGCGAACATCTACGACCTTATTATCAATAATGTAGGAATGGTGTTTTCATTATGACCAAGCACGTTTATTTTGTCTGCTTTTTGTCAATAAAATGCTAAGTTTTGTTAAAAAGTTGTATTCTTTTTCAATGTTGTATTTTTTGCAAACCCTCTTAATTCAATAACCTATGGTCACACTCGTAGGATATTAAGGGGGCACCAGTGGTATACAATCATACCATAAGTTTGAAAAATAAATAACATAGAATAAAAATATCTGGATCATTAACCCAACATGAAAGTTTAAGTATACACGCAAATTAATATAGATGTTTGGATTTAACCCGACATAAAAGTTTGTGTATATGCGAGCTAAAACTGCCTGGTCTTAACCCGACATTAAAATTGTAAGTGTATGGAATAATAACCAAACACGCGAGCTAAAGCTGTCCGGACTTAACCAGATTGGAAAAATTTATAAGTGTATGGATTACAGACCAAACACGAGCTAAATTAGTTTGGAACAAACCAGCTAAAAACTAATCGACAAGTAAGAAAGTTGGAATGAAAAATAAACCAACTACAAATTAAGTCGATTCCGAGGCTGGAAAACTTTGCAAATTATGTTTCGATCTCACGACATCGAGGACCTACTTGAGGATGAGAAAAAGTGACTAGAAAAGAAAGATATAACTAAACTACTAAAATTACATGCCAATTAAGTACTTTTGAGTACATGGTGAAAGTAAGGTTTGACCTTGACATTAACGAAGTCGAACATGGATATTTCGAATAAATTGTGCATGAATGCATTAAAATTCAAGTCTAAATCCAATAGATGTATTTGTACGGATAAACAAATATAAAAGCATGTCTTTAATATAACATGTCCGAAATATTTCGACCCAGAAATGTAAAGCATATATTAAGGCAAGAAGCTAAAAAAAAAAAATCAAATGCATAAAAAGATTTTCGAGCCAGAAACTGTATGTATAAAGGTTAAATGTTAATATTTAGTATTAAATAGCTCTAAATCGAGCTGTGAATTGTCTTCGCCCCAAGGGCACATATAAAGTAAATAAAATATTACAAAAATAATAATGGGACGCAGCCCATGACCTTGCCCTCACGAAGCAGGCACCTCCTCCTCAGTAGCTCTGGACGCTCCCACCATTTCTTCGGCCTCATCCTTGGCATCCTCTTCATCGAGGCGAGTTTTCCACCTCTTAATGAATTCGGCCTCGAGGGTGTCCAAGAAACTGGTGTCAAGCTCGGGATTGTTGACCCAGATGCGGTACATCGCCATGTCATTGGTATGATCCTTCATCTTCTTGAACTCCTCGAAAAGGCAGGCATTCTCACCTTCAATTATCTGGAAGGTTGCCTTCTTGTCCTCCTCCATCTTGGCATTGAGCTCCTGAAGTTCCCAGATTTTGGAGTCATTCTCCTTGATCTCGAAATTCTTGGCCTCGACTTCTTTCAGAGTCACTGCCATTGTTGACTCAAGGTCGGACACCTTTTGGGCGAACTCCAAGGTAGCCTCCAGCTTCGATTCGAGTTCAGAAACCTTCAGCGTCGCAGCCTTGAGCTCGTCTGCGAGCTTTAACTGAAGTTTCTTGGCCTCTTGAACGTAGGCTCGGCTCGCGGAAACTTCGTTGTTCAACTTGAAGTTATGTTGAGCAAACGAAGCAAAAGCCTGTACACAAAAAATAAATATGAGTTATCAAACATACTGGGTAAGTCTGTATAAGCAACGTTATAGAGTAAAATGACTTACTAAGGCAAAGAGCTCGCTGCCCTTGTCGAAGATGGTGTTTGTGTCGAGGCAGGAGGTGAGAAACTTCCATTGGGGATCACTGAGGTTGCTAAGACTTTGGCTGACTTGAGATAAGATTTCTGAGCCCAAACTGACTCCATACGAACCCGCAGCTTCATCGATCACATATTCAGGGACGTGGGTCGAGATCGATGGAAGACGTTCCCAGGTGGTAACTTTTTTCTTTGGGCCCGGAATAGGTTGTTGGGGAGCTCGGACCAGAGGAGGTAGGGGTTCTACAGGCGCCACCGACTTAACTGCAATAGTGACCTTGACCTTGGGTGTAGGGTCGGCAGCCTGGCTTGGGCCTTGAATATTCGAGGCTGGAGGAGTCACCTCATATTTCTTCAAGACTTTGGAGGGATGCCCCCCTCTTTGAGATGCCCTTGGGCGTTTGCATCCCTTGGCTCCCAAACGACGGTTGAGCATGTTGTCCAGGTCGGAGTCCATATCGTCTGCAAAACACACAAGTTACAATTTAGTAATCGAGCCTAAGCCACTAAAAGAAGCAAGACTAAGGAGAAAAGAAATCTAACTGGTACTTTCTATCGAGCTTTAGCTCGGCGACCTAGAAATTCCCCTATGTTCCGAGGAGGCTGGGGGAGTCCCTTCTCTATAAATAGGAGTTAGCCTTGAGAGGTCTCTATATACGTTGGTCCCATATTGAACAGTGACCCCATCCCAAACCTCGTTCAGACTATACATGGTTTGAAATTGGCCTAACCAGCTATCGAACCTATGCACCCTATGATCTACCCAAGACCAAACGTAAAAGTTATCCCTAGGATCCGGGAAGAGGATCAAGGTGCGGGTTTGTGCTCAAGTAAAGAAAGGAACCACATATTGGAGCTAAGCATTACTTTACCTCCACTACCCATGCTCAGCGAAGCCTCATCTTGTGCTTCATTTCCCGAGGCAGGCTAGTCTGTCGGAGAGTTGCAGAGGGACGAGCCCATGAGCTCGAATACCTCCTCCTTGGAGGCAGCTTGTCAGTGGGAAATGGCACATGATCTGACCTATAGTATTTTCAGTAGGCCAAGTTGTAGGTCGATTGGCCTTCCTCCAAGAGGTCGCAGGCTCGAAGCCGATCTTCGTGGAGAAGATACGATAGAGACCACCGACCATAAAGCAACTGGAGCAGGGCTACCTTATGCTCCCCCATAGAATCAGAGGGGGTGGGACGGTGGTAGTTGGTTGTAGAAACAGTTTAACATCAATATTCCGAACTTTGTGATTTAGTGAGAAGGAAAAGGGGATAAGTTTGAGGCTACTTACGAATGTGCTGGAAGGAGTGAGGCCATCCGTCCAGAAGAAAGAGAGCTTAAAGTTTGGAGGATGGTTTGGCATGTCCTCGAAAAGCTTCTTCTCCTTTGGATAGCTTGATTGGTAATAAAAACTATCTCCTCCCCGAGCTCGAGAGGAGTTACCTTTGAGGCAAAAGAGATATAAAATCTCTTGAGGTGAGGGTCCCTCCCACCTCAACTCGTGATATAACGACCTAAGGGCAGAGAGAACCTTGTAGGAATTGATATGGAGTTGGAAGGGAGCGAGTCCAACAAATTCCAGAAAATCCTTGAAGTAGGATTTCAGAGGGAGCAGAGCCCTTACCCTCATGTGCTCGTGACCCCATGCAGCGAGCTTGACTTTACTGTTTGGATTTCCATCTCCCAGGGTGAAGGAGCTCCACTCGCTCGAAGTTGTAGGCTGACACATTAGAGTTCCCGAAAGCTTCAATTCATGATAGGCTAGCAGATCGGATATCTAGCTTGTGGATGTGACTGAGCTCCAATAATGCTCAACCTCAAAGAATTCCTCTTTTGAGGTAGGAATGGAAGCATCTTGTGAGGTGGAGGGGCAGTTTGAAGGATCTCCCATCAACGAGAATGAAAGGATACTAGGCTCGAAAGCGGCAGTGACTCTGAGTTTAGGATCGAGAGGTACAAGTCTGATCTCAGGGTTCGGATCTGGGTAGATTGCGACCCAAAGTATTTTTCTCTTTTTCTCCTCGACCTCATCAATCTGGCATCGAAAGCGGTCTCGGATGTCTTCTTGTTTGCACCTTTCTCGATGCTCGTGTATCATCTGCTGGTTTCGAGTGAAGGGTGATTCCGGACTGGGAGTAGATGGAGAAAAGAGGATTGCGAGCTCTGACCCCCACCGATTCTTAGAGCACTGTGACATCTAGTAAGGAACAAAAGGGTGAGAGCCAAGCATGTAGAAAATCACAGAAAAAGTAGTTTTGGTGATTCGAGCTCGAAAGTCTGATATCACAAATATACCTCAATCGAGACTGAAGTCTTGAAAGAGCAGGATGAGTTCGAAGATAGCCCTAAACTATTGTAAAGTTCGGGCTTCGAGCGTGTATTCACACGAGAAAGTGGAGAAATGAATATCAGTTTTAAGGATCCCGGATTTTCAGGGATAAAGTTGACGGTTACCCAAAAAGGTGATATTTTTGGGATTTGTGCAGTTAAAACTCTAAATAAAAACCCATATTTCTTGGCTTACACGAAACGCTAATCCTAACCAGAAAAAACCCCATTGTTGCATTTTTTGCAACAAAGAATTTGGGTTAAAAACCATGATTTTGTTTATTATACAATACGTCGGATCAAAAGTTTGTTTAGCATCAAATAAACAACTTTGCAAAAATTGGTAAATAAGTTCACAATGCAGAGAATACACGTAAAAAAATATGAATATCAAAGCACGGGTGAAGAACGTGAACTTACACAATGTTGTTTGTGAGTATGATGAAATCATCGATTGAAGGAGCAGTTGCAGGAAAGCTTTCACGGAGTCGAAAGCACTGTAGTTATTTTAACTCTTTGGTTTAGAAAATATGAACATAATAGCTCTGGATTTTTCTCTTTTCTCTAGTTCGTGTTTTCTGAGGAATAAAGATTATAGTGAAGATGATGAAGGAGAAGAGAGAACTTATCTATATATATATATATGACCCCGTGGGATATCAAAGGTCGAACAAATCTGGACCATTGGTTTGATTCTGGATAGGATCTAACAGACGGGATACAAATAAGATGATGGCGGCAAAAAGTTGGGAAATGAAAATATGTGGGCAGATGAAAAGAGTACTCAAGTATTATGACTACGCAATCCCTGGCTAACACGTGTCCACACTTGAGTGTCGTAGGTGGCTCGATTTTTGGAGGTAGAAGTTCAAAATTTTCCTTCTCATAGGATTCGAACTGATACTTTTGAGAGGGCAAAATATTACACCCAAATTTTGAGAATGGAATTTTCGATCTTGAAAGTTAGGCTCGTAAGGTGTAAGCTCGAAATAATCAAATTCGTCATATAATCAGCATTAATGAGAAAATCAAGAACAATCTCGCTGAGTATTAAAACGACGACGTCGGAATTGATGAGCTCAGAACTATGTGGTCTCGAAGGTGTTCCAAGGTTACAAGTCGAGCTCGAAGCGACAATAACAAGGATTTAATACTTGTATAAATCTCCTGGTTCATCTTTTATCTACAGACTATAGATGGTTCGAGCTCGGGCATTGTGAGCTCGGGAAGGGATGATCTCGACAAAGTCACTTGTTAAGACCGAGGTAAACCGAGGTAGCGAGCTCATGGTGGTTGGTTGATCTCAAAGGCATTCGATTATTTGAAGTCGATAACCAAGTGTGAACAAAGTTACTGTTTCAGAATCCCTATATCTAAGGGAATGGTTGTAATCTGTTGTTAAATCCTGAATATAATGGGGTTTATACTTGTATTGTATAATTATACGCATTTAATTGTATTTATTTTGTAATTCGAATAATAACTCCCCAAAATGTGAGGGGAGATATTCTGTAAACTAATCTAAGAATAGATTGGACCTATTCATTTTTAAAGGAAGAAGAAATTGGTATTGGGGGATACTCTGTTAAATTGCTTCCAAAAAGTTTTGAGAGAATTCCATAATTGAACAACATCGACTAGTTGACTAGGTAGATTTTAATTGCTGAACCACGTAAAAAATAGTGTCTTTTATTATTTGTTTCTTCTGGTATTTTGTTTAATTTCTCTTCATTTTTAAGTTGACAAAAAACGGCGTCAACAAACATATTAAAGTATGGAATCTTTAATCAATGATTATTAGTACGGTTTGTTAAGCATATGAGATGCAAGTAATCTAGATTCAAATTACTGGTGTGGATAGACATCTTAGTAAATGTATTGTATGTAATAGAGAATATATATGAAATGACCGATGAGAATTAAATATCTTTATAAACTTGTCGTTTCATGTAAAGATTTAATTCTTGTCATAATAGATAATCATTTGTAGATCAGTCTAAATCCTGAGTATTCATGAACTCCTTTTTATGTTTATTGGATCTTTTCATTCACTCGTTAAGGTCTCTTAGTATAAGGAGGCTAATGACTTTTGTTTTGGAGATTCAACATCATGGATGGCTAGGAACATGAATTACAATAGTGGAATCCATGCTTTCCTAACAAATCGAATATTGGTTTCTTTAAATGTTGATTCTGGAACTGATGGTTATTGAGCTCAAATCTATAATTGAATTATAGATTAATTATTCGCTAGTGAATTAATGGTACTTAAGGATCAAGACGTAATTAGAAGGATAAAACGATAATTTTGACCAGCTCTAATTAACGAACTAATAAATAGAGGACATAACTACATATATTGATTATATCAATGGACTACTAGAGAAAACTCTGTAAATATAATTCTATAAATACTTAGAGTGCAACTCCATATTTATAGTGGAGTAATCATGCAATTAATAAATAAGATTATTAGATTAGAGGGTTTAATTAATCTGGTTTATTGGAGCTTCATATTATAGGTTCATGGTCCTCAGATCACCTCTGTCCTACACTATCAATGGTAAGGATATCAAAAGAAAGATTTATTAAGAGAAAGGACTAAATTGCAAAGGAATTAATTTTCCGGAGCAAGGAAATAATTATTTGATAATTATGGGTAATTGATTAATTGTGAATTAATTTTTTATTTTGAAAAAATATAGGTTAAAATTAATATTAATCTTGTTTGGACTAATATAAAGAGAGAAAATAATAAATATCTTATTTATAATATGATATTTATTTATTTAATTTAAAACTAATATTTTAAGATAAAGTTAATTTTGAATTAATTGATATTTATGTTGGAATAAATATCTTGTCTTATAAGTTGATTAAATAAAGAAATGAGAAAATGAGGACAACCCTAATAAGGCTGGGCGACATGCATTGTACTGTACAGTGTGTGGTGCCTAGCATTTGAGTTTTTTATCCCTGGGATTTGAATTTTGAATTTCAAATAAATTTGTTTAATCAGTTATTTAATTAATCTTTTTAAATATGATTTAAATAAATAATTAAATGAAAATATCTAATCCGTTTTAATTTGAATTATATTTTAATTAAATAAAGATTATTTAATTAGATTAAATAACTTTATAAATCTGATATACATGATATTCAGAAAATGATGGTCAATCAAACTCTCTCTAAAGCGATAGTTTTCTCTAATCCTAAAAACTATTCTAAACCTTCTCTCTGTCAAAACTCTCTTGATCTCATGTGTTGAGTACATTTAGGGAGTCACATAAATCAACCTTTTGAATCCTAAGTGCCCACACATGTCCTCGTGTGTTTGAGGATTGGTCTGGAAGATCAGGGTGTGAGATCTCAGAACACTGGATTGGAAGATCGTTGATTTATACAAAAAGACTCAATGACACTTGATAGCCTACAAGATGTAATATCTGATCTATTTGTATGTGATTTAATATTTATATATTTGTATGATCTTGGTTGGTATTAATATTTATTAAAATGGGTCCATATATTCCGCTGCGTGCCTTTGATTTGATCATTTAATACCAACAATTGGTACTAGAGCAGTTTATACATATATATATATATTAAATACTGTGTGGGTTTCTTCCATTTGTTATATGTATGTTGATATGTATATTGAATGGATGAATATATTTTTTGAATGTATGGTTGAATGATGGATCGTTAATTATATGGTGCTATTAGGTTATGAATTTTGTTGTTTTTCTAGATCTTGTGTAAGCCATAAAGGGCATAGGATTTTTTGTAATTTTATTTCATTGTATTTAAATTGAAAATTTTGTACACAAAAAAACAAGAGAAACCCAAGCCATGCACCTAAGAGGCACACGGCCCGAGCCTCCGCGTGCGCCAGGCCCCTGGCTGAGCCAATGCACGTCAGTTTGTTGCCTATTCCGAGCCCTTGGCTCCTTGTGCCACCGGCCCTAGGGCACCATTTTGTTGCCCGAAACCCTAAATCCCAAATTTTTTATAATATATCTTCTATTTAATTAATTTTTAAATTATTTGAATTTAAAATTTTAATTATCTTGTTTTATTTTATTAGAAAATAAAATATTTTTTAGTTGGTTAAGATATTTTAATATCTTAAGTTTAAATAATTATCTGAATTTAATTCTTTAATTATTTAAATTCAACCAAATTAAAACGGTGACAAAAATGGTTATTTAATTAAAAGTTAGTTTTAATTAAATAAATTAATTAGAAAATTTATTTCTAATTAATAAATTGGGTAAAACAAATTTCCTAAAGATTAGCAAGATAGCCTAAAGGAGAGGAGGAGCCTTCTTGGAGAGTCTTGAAAGCTACATAGGCTTAGATTGCAAGTTTATTTCTAATTTTTCAAAGGGTTATAAATCTTAGAAATACTCATTAGTACTCGGTTCATCATTTATTGTTTATTTTTTTATTGTATTTATTTAAATAAATGTTCATTGATGTTTGATTGATAACATGATCATGCATTAGTTACATGTCATTCATGAAACCCCACACAGTTTCTCATTAATCATCCATCTTTTAGAAACATGATTATCTAGGATTGTCTTATTTGTTTATATGAATTGTTTATGGTGAAATCAATAGCATGTAAACTACTAAGTATTAAATTAGTTAAAACTTTGTAACTCACACCATAATAAATGCAATAGTTTTTTATAGGCCTTTAAGATAACCAACTTTATGTAAAAAAAAAACGTTTTAGTAATATTAGATGAATGGAATGGGTAATTATTCAGATCACATTATTTATTATAGAACCAGGCTCTTTTATAATTGTATTTTTTGTAATTAATTACATTCATATGGTTATTAATAAACGAGTAATTAATTTGGAATTAGTTGATTAGTTTAATAAAACACATTTAATCTTAAATAGTAAGTGCGAGAAGGTGAACCATCTCAATGTGACTATGGTCTCCATTATTAGTATCACACTGTGAGATACGAATAGGGCCTCAAGGCGGCTTTGTTTCCATCCCCCTAAGGAAGGTTTCTAGGCATATCAATACCAAGGTTGGCTTCTTACAAAGATAGGAGGAAGTCATGAAATCTGAAATAATGGGTTACACTTACAAAGATGTAATTAAGCTTTTGCGGTGGATAATTACATCTTGGCAAAACAAGCGGTGCTTTATATTTAAAAGAGAAAATAAAGAGTTATTTTAAGTTTTAAATTATAAAGATAAGATTGTCTTATAAGCTATCTGAATTTAACTTGACCGACCCTAAGGTGGCACTTTATTTGTTGGGTAGTTTTATCGTGGAAAAGTAAATGTTAATTTATGTGTTTTGATTGTTGCATTCATGCATCATGTATACTTTCCAAAACATTGATATTTTTTCAAATGATAATATTATTGTTTTTTATTTATTTCAGTAATGTCGAATGGTGGCAATCCAATAACCAGTTTACTATCACTTGAAAAACTTAATGGTGATAATTTTATAAGATGGAAATCAAATCTAAATCTTATGTTAATCTGTGAGAACCACAAATTTGTCCTGACTGAGGAATGTCCCAAAGAGCCAGCTGCCACTGCCCCGAAGAATGTTTGGGACAAGTATGATGCCTGGATTCAATCTGTTAACCGAGATTTTCGGTTAACATATTAATAAATATTATTTAAGGGTAATTATAATGAAAGTAGAAGATTAACACGGGGTTTTTACGTGGTTGGGGCGTTAACTAGCCTTAGTCCACGAGTTTGTAGTATTAGAGCTTGAAAAACCTTTTACAATGGAGTTTCTCTCTGTATTTTGACAGAGTAACTGTATCTTAGTTGAAGAGAGATCCCTTTTACAGTGTTCTGTAGCCTGTATTTATAGGCGTATGGGAACACTGGGTTTGGACCAGGTATGACCCGGGCCCATCAGAGACACGGGTATTCTTGGCCTTTCTAGTGGAAGCCCAATACAAAAGATACAACATACATGAATTCTAGATCAGCTAAGGCCCAATACATTGGCTCAAGAGCTATATCTCGCCCGACAAAACGACGCTTTTGGTCTGGACACTTCGAGTTACGAGGCAGATTCAGGAGACAAGACCAGTCAGAGTACTTGGCAGCGCAGACCTGAAACAACGGCGTGCAATCCTGAGGTGGCCTTTTGCGCAGGTTTAAAGTGGGGACAATGCCCACGCGGAGTGGGGCGGCTTCAGGTTCCTGGATGCTTGGCCCCTCCAACGGGGGACGATGTGATCCAGGTCTGTTTACCTTTGTCCCTCTTCATTTACCGCAGGCCCGGACCGTACCAGGGTCCAAGGCCAGGACATTTATGTCGTGGTGGTTCGAACGATCTGCACGTCTCCCGGATGACTGTCCCAGAGGACGGAACCCGGAGGACCATGTCGAACCCCCCTAATGGGCCCAAACATGCACCCCCGGCCCATACCCCTCCTCTCGGACATTTCCGCACCAAGAGGCCTTGGGTCGGGCCCGCATGCTTAACAGCCCCTGAAAATGGGTCTGGACGAAGGTCTCGAGTCCATGCAGGAAATGGGGATAACACAATCCAATAATAACATAAAGTGTTACATGCTTGAGAATAAAGCATGAAACCATGGAAACTGCGCTTGAGGTAATGGATTTTGTGCTGGCAATGTTTGGGCAGCAATCTGATCAAAGTAGACATGAGGCTACTAGAACATACATGACTACTAAGATGAAGAAAGGTGTTTCTGTACATGAACATGTCTTACACATGATTCATGTTATGCATGAAGCATAAATACATGGGGCCATCATTGATGAGCGAACACAAGTGAGCATCATACTGGAATCGCTCACTCCTGCCTATTTTGCATTCACCGCCAACTATATTATGAATAAGTTGGAATTTAACATGACCTAGCTGTTGAATGAACTACAAACAGTTGAGTCTCTTAACAAATCCATTACTAAAGAGACTAAAGCAAATGTGGTAGAGGAGAAATCCAAGAAGAGAAAGAAGAACAATAATAAGGACAAGGGAAAAGGCAAAAGGTCCAATAAAGGCAAGAAGGCACCAAAAGCCAAGGAGAACAAAATTGACAACAACTCCAAGAAGAAAGAACCAAAAGGAAAATGTTTCCACTGTGGAGTTGAAGGTCACTAGAAAAGAAACTACAAGAAGTATCTCTCTTAGCAGAAAAAGAAAGGTAAATATGATTTACTTGTACTTGAAGCTTGTGTAGTGGAAGACGATATGTCATCCTGGGTTTTAGATTCAGGGGCCATTAACCATGTTTGTTATTCCATGCAGATACTTGAGCCATCAAGGGAGGTGGTAAATGGCGTGCTGACCATGCTAGTTGAAAGTGGAGCGCTCGTTTCAGCAAGAGCAAAGGGAACAGTCCTTTTAATTTTTGGGAACAATTATTTAGTTTTGAATAATGTTTATTTTATTCCTCGATTTTCTAGAAACTTAGTTTCATTATCTATGTTGCATGAACAATTTGTTGATATTTCTTTTAGTAAAAATGTGAATGTTATTTCAAAGAATGGTTTCTAAATATGTCAAGCAAAACATAATAACATATTGTATATGCTCAAACCAAATGAACGAACGCTCAATAATTTAGAATTATTTAAAGTAGCAAAACTGCAAGGTAACAAAAGACAAAAAGTTTTAAACGAGGATGACACATATCTTTGGTATATTAGACTTTGTCATATAGGTCTATATCAGATAAACCGGTTCACAAAATATGGACCTTTGAGAGAACTAAGAGTTGGAACTCTTCCAGTTTATGAATCTTTTCTAGAAGGTAAAATTATCAAACGTCCTTTCTCAGTGAAAGGCAATAGAGCCAAAGAATCTTTGGAGCTTGTACACAGTGATGTTTGTGGTCCAATCAACGTACAAGAAAGAGATGGGTATGAGTATTTCGTCACTTTTATTGACGATTACTCAAGATATGGTCATACTTACCTAATGCTTAGGAAATCTGAAACCTTTGGTAAGTTTCAAGAATTCAAAGCTGAGGCTGAGAAGCAGGTAGGGAAGACTCTAAAGACACTTCGATCTAATCGAGGTGTAGAATATTTGGATTTAGAATTCATAGATTTCTTGCTGGAGCATAGTATTCTATCCCAACTCACAGCACTAGGAGCGTCACAGCAAAATAGTGTTTCCGAAAGAAGAAACATGGCCTTGTTGGACATGGCCAGGTCTATGTTAAGCTACTCTTCAATTCCTCCCTCATTCTGGGGATATGCACTTCAAACGGCGACGTACATTTCGAATGTAGTCCCATCTAAGACCATTATCAAAATGCCACTGGAACTGTGGAATGGAAATAAACCTAGGTTACACCATTTCTGCATTTTGAGCTGTCCTGCTCATGTTCTTATACCTAAATCAAGGTCGGAAGTGTGCATTTTTGTTGGCTACGGTCCAGAAACAAGAGGTGGTTATTTCTATATTCCCAAGGATCAAAAAGGTATTTGTTCCAACAAATGCAACCTTCCTTGAATGTGACTATATGAATTACTATAAACCTCGGAGAAAGGTAGTATTGGAGGAACTCACAGCTAATAAGATTCCATTACAATCATCTTCATCATTAAATGATAAACGACAAACCGAGGAAACCTTGACTCCTGGAAAAGAGACCCTGGTGCAACGTCGTAGTGGGAGGATTGTGAGACAACTTGTTTACTACGAACATGAGGCACATGGCCTTGTTTTTGATACAGACAAGGATGATCCATTAACCTTTAAAGAGGCAATAGATGATCTTGAAAAGGAGAAATTGCAAGAAGCCATGAACCAAGAAATGGAATCGATGTATTCCAGTTCTATCTAGGAACTTGTGGAGCCACCTGAAGATGTCACGCCCATAGGGTGTTAGTGTATATACAAAAAGAAAAGAGGTGTAGATGGGAAAGTAGAGACTTTCAAAGTAAGGCTTGTAGCCAAAGATTACACTCAGAGAGAAGGTGCTGATTATGAAGAAACATTTTCTCCTGTGGCCATGCTTAAATCCATTCATATCCTCTTATCCATAGCGGCTGCCAATGATTATGAGATATGGAAAATGGACATCAAGACAACATTTCTGAATGGGTATCTTGATGAAAATATCTATATGGTACAACCAGAAGGGTTCATAAAGAAATGGGAAGATCAAAAGGTGTGCAAGTTGCTGAAATCCATTTATGGATTAAAGCAAGCATCTAGATCTTGGAATATCACTTTTGATTAAACAATTAAAACATATGGCTTCGAACAGAATGTCGACGAAGTATGTGTGTATAAATACATCAAAAGACAAGTGTTGGTTTTCTTAGTTCTTTACGTTGATGACATTTGGCACATTAGGAACAATGTAGAGACATTGTCAAATGTAGAGAAATGATTAGCTGAAAAGTTCCAAATGAAAGATTTGGGCGAGGCGAGCTATGTTCTGGGAATCCAAATCCTAAGGGACAGGAAGAATAAGCTCTTGGCACTTTCTCAAGCTAATGATATAGATAAGGTGCTTGAAAGATTCTATATGGAGAATTCCAAAAATAGGTCAATTACCGACCAGATGTGGAATTTCTCTCTCCAAGGAACAATGTCCTAAGACACCTCAGGAGGAGGAGGATATGAGAAAGTATCCCTATGCTTAAACAGTTGGGAGTCTGATGTATGCTATGTTGTGTACTAGGCCCGACATATGTTATGCAGTTGGGATTGTAAGTCGTTATCAATCAAATCCTTGTTTGGAATACTGGATTGCAGTAAGGCACATTCTCAAGTTTCTTAGGAGAATGAGAGACTATATGCTAGTATATTCGGGGGGTCAGCTAAACCCTACTGAATACACTGATTCTAATTTCCAATCAGATAAAGACAGTAAAAAATCGGCATCTGGGTCAGTGTTCACTCTTGGTGGAGGAGCTGTGGTCTGGAGAAGCATTAAGTAATCCAGCATAGATGATTCAACCATGTAAGATGAATACATAGCGGCTTGTGCAGTAGCTAAGGAAGCGATTTGGTTGAGGAAGTTCTACACTGATCTAGAAGTTGTTCCAGATATGGATAAGCTACTAATTTTTTACTGTGACAACAGTGGAGTAGTAGCTAATTCCAAAGAACCATCTAGTTGGAGAGATTGTACACCGAGGTGATGTGACTATTATGAAGATAGCGTCGAAACAGAACCTAGCTGACTCGTTAACCAAGACACTTCCTGCAAAATCGTTCATGGGTCACGTGTGCAATATGGGATTAAGGGAAAGGTCTCACGTGCCTTGAGGGAAAGTGGGAGATTGTTAGGATTAATGCCCTAAAAGTATATAAATACATTTTATTGGTTTTTAATAAAAGTACAACTTTATTATATTTGAATGTTATAATTATTGTTTGAATTAATTATATAATAATATCAAGAAAATTCCCTATTCATTCACGAGAATATGATCTTGTATTAGTATGAGAGAATTAACATCATATATAATGAGTAAAATAGTCAGTAACATATAAAAGTAAGGAGTCTTTAATGAATGGTTACTAGTACAGTTTGCTAAGCATACGAGATGCAAGTAATCTAGATCTGGATTACTAATGTGGATAGACGACATCTTAGTAAATGTGTTGTATATAATAGAGACTATATATGACAAGACAGATGAGAATTAATTATCTTTATAAACTTGTCGTTTGACGTAAAGATTTAATTCTTGTCATAATAGAATATCATTTGTAAATTAGTCAAAATCTTGAGTATTCATGAACTCCTGTTTATGTTTATTGGGTCTTTTGATTTACTCATTAAGGTCTCTTAGAATAATGAGGCTAATGGCGTTTGCTTTGGAGATTCAATATCATGGATGGCTGAGAACATGAATTACAATATTGGAATCCATGCTATTATAACGGATCGAATATTGGTTCCCTTAAGGGTTGATTCTGAAACTAAATATTTATTGAGCTCAAATCTATAATTAGATTATAGATTAATTATTTGCTAGTGAATTAATGGTACTTAAGGATCAAGACGTAATTAGAAGGGTAAAACGATAATTTTGACCATCTCTAATTAACGATTCAATAAATGGAGGACAGAACTACATATATTGATTATATCAATGGATTACTAGAGAAAACTCTGTAAATATAATTCTATAAATACTTAGAGTGCAATTCCATATTTATAGTGGAGTAATCATGAAATTAATAAATAAGATTATTAGATTAAAGAGTTTAATTAATAATCTGGTTTATTGGAGCTTCATATTATAGGTCCATGGTCCCTATATCACCTATGTCCTACACTATCAAGGGTAAGGATGTCAAAAGAAAGATTTATTAAGAGAGAGGACAAAATTGCAAAGGAATTAATTTTCCAGGGCAAGGAAATAATTATTTGATAATTATGGGTAATTGATTAATTGTAAATTAATTAATTATTTAACTATATAGTTTTTATTTTGAAAAACTATAGGTTAAAATTAATATTAATCTTGTTTGGATTAATATAAAGAGAGAAAATAATAAATATCTTATTTAAAATATGATATTTATTTATTTAGTTTAAAATTGATATTTTAAGATAAAATTAATTTTGAATTAACTGATATTTATGTTGTAATAAATATCTTGTCTTAAAAGTTGATTCAATATACAAATGAGAAAATGAGGGCAACCCTAATAGGGCTGGGCGACACACACTGTACAGTACAGTGTGTGGCGCCTTGCATCAGGATCTTTTATCCCTGAGATTTGAATTTTGAATTTCAAATCAATTTGTTTAATCATTTATTTAATTGTTCTTTTTAAATATGATTTAAATATATAATTAAATGAAAATATCTAATCAGTTTTAATTTGAATTATATTTTAATTAAATAAAGATTATTTAATTAGATTAAATAACTTTATAAATCTTATATACGTGATATTCAGAAAATTATGGTTAATCAGACTCTCTCTAAAGCGATAGTTTTCTCTAAACTTGAAAACTATTCTAAACCTTCTCTCTCTCAAAACTCTCTAGATCTCATGTGTTGAGTACATATAGGGAGTCACCTATACCAACCATTTGAATCCTACGTGCCCACACACGTCCTTGTGTGTTTGAGGATTGTTTTGGAAGGTCAGGGTGTGATATCTCATAACGCTGGATAGGAAGATCGTTGATTTATACAAAAAGACTCATGGACACTGTATAGGCTTCAAGAGGAAATCTCTGAGCTTTTTGAATGTGATTTAATATTTATAGGGGAATTCTCCTATAGGGGCTTCACTTTAAGCTCTATCGGTGGGGCTCTCAGTGTTCTAGACCCGTGAATAGTTTTCGACGCGATTTTTTTTTATGACCGTGTATATTGTATCTATTTAGAGCTTCGTGCAAATTTTCAGAAAATTCTTAATAGATTACAGCTAAGTTCAAACATGTTGTTGCACGCGTGACTAATTTTTTTTATGCACGTAGAAAGCAACATGTTTGAACCTAGTTTTCGGTATTGTAAACTATTTGGAATTTTCTGAAAATTTACAGGATGCTCTAAATAGCTAGTATATACACGGTCATAAAAAAATCACGCCGAAAACTGGTCACGGGTCGAGAAACACTAAGAGCCCCACCGTAGGGCTTAAAGGGAAGCCCTTATAGAAGAATTGTGCAATATTTATATATGTATATAATCTTGACTGGTAATAATATTTATTAAAATGGGTCCATATATTCCACTGGGTACATTTGATTTGATCATTTAATACCAACATGTTAGACATAATTAAATATATCTCATTATTTATTGCCTATTTCTAGAAGTTAGAGTCTCTTGACGACGAAGCTTCTTGAAAGCTTTAGGATCATCCTCCACTTGACGTACCACAGGATACTTCTAAGTGACTCCCTTGTGTTTTCCTTCTACTAGGTAAAGAGTCTCCACTTGATAGGTTTAATTTTTTAATCCACTCTCTTTAAGCCTTTGGCTTCTTCTAGGCAATATCGGATGCTCTAAAACCCCAGAAGACAACTCCTCTTGAGTTCCTTCTAATGAGATTGGTTCTTGAGGCTTATTATCACTGTTGACGAGCGTTTTGGTCAACGACACTGAGTCAATTTATATGACAGAATAAGAATTAAACAAACTGAAATCAAGTAAACAACACAAATAATTTTATAGTGTTTCAGGCCCAAGAGTTGGTCATAACCTACGTCCACTTGTACTTGTATTTATCATTGAAGTCTTAGGCTCAAAATCAAGAAGAAACAAGGTTCAACTGAGTTTCTTAAACTGAGAAAAGAATACAATTTGAAGGGTTTTGTATGTAAAGTGTGTTTAAAAGAAATCTCTAGCCTTTTCTCCTGTAATTTTCGCTTAGGGTTAATAATTGAAGGAGCTCCCTATTTATGGAGAGTCTTAGTGGACTATGGGTCCTTACAAACAAATTTAGGCCCTACACGTGTAAGTGTTGGATCAGTAGACTCAGTTACAAGTTCAAATAACACGAGAATAATACAATTTAAATATCAATTACATAAATATCTTGGGATATTTGTTGGTATCTCGTGATATTCGGATCTTTGGGTAAAAGTTTCATGATCATTAAGTAGGTTACTATAACTTTGTTGAATAAGCATATATATTATGATGTAGTCCTCTCAAGAAGCTTCCCCTTCCAACCAGCTTCCAAAATTAAATGTGGTGTAATGCCACATGACTCTTTCTTAGATGCCACACCATTAAGTCCAAAATTGGGTTAAACAGTCACTATACAACAATTTCTCAATGAACTCAACTTCTCTTGATTCAATTATCACATTAGAGTGCATGTCTAATAGCCTATAGGCCTTGCTATTTGAGGCATAGCCTACAGATACACATTTGATGGCCCTTGGACCCAAGTTGGTCATTTTAGGCTTCGTGCTCTTGCAATAAGCAAGGCACCGCTACACTATGAGATACCCTAGGTTGGGCCTCTTTCCTTTCAATATCTCATATGGTGAAATTTGATTCTTCTTTAGAGGATTTCAGTTTAGAATATGACAAGCGATAAGAAAGGATTCTCCCCATAACGCAGAACCAAAATTTGCATGTAATAGCATAACATTTATTGATTCAACATATGTTCTATTCTTTATTTCTGCTATACCATTTTTTCGCGGAGTATAAGGGGTTGTACATTTATGTATTACACCATGCATCTCACAAAACATATTGAATGCATTGGAAAATTATTCACCGCCACTATCACTTCTAATCACTTTAATTTTCTTTTCCAATTGATTTTCAACTTCTGGTTTATAGATTTTAAACATGCTAAAGACCTCTTCCTTATTCTTAAGCGAGTACACATATGTGAATCTAGAAAAATCATCAATAGAGGTAATAAAGTACCTATTTACCGCCTCTAATAATTATTCCATTCAATTCACATAAATCACTACAAAGCAAATCTAACAAATTAGTTTTCCTTTCAACACTTGGAAAAGGTTTCTTTACCATCTTAGATTTAACACATAATTCACAGTTATCATGCTCAACATCATTGTATACAATTAATCCACATTTGATAACTCTTTTAATTGTATTATATCCTATATGAGCAAGTCGACTATGCCACAAAGTAAAGAATCAAAACCAAGAACATAAGAGGAAGATGAGCATGCATTATTATCAAAACAATTTTCTTTGGTACACATTATCATCACATAACATAGATACCCTTTCCCACAATGTAGTTGCCCTTGGATAGAATTAGCTTGTCTGACGCAAACACCGCTTTGATGCCTAGTTTGCTCATCAAATACCAACTCACAAGATTCTTACTCATATCCGAAACATACAACACATTGGTCAATAAAACCTTCTTTCCGGATGTGAAGTAAAGATCAACATTCCCCTTGCCCAACACCTTGGACCTATGCTCATTTCCCATTTGGATCTCATGACCATCTCTTGATTCTTAAAAAGGTTTTGAAGACCTCACATGAATGGTGGCACAAGTGTTGTAACACCCTGGATAGCCAAGACCGCTACAATGTGTGTTTATAAAGGTGCAAGACTTGCTAATCAAGTCATTCAGTTAGAAACGTGTTATTGAAACTATAATTGAACTAGGGTTAAAAGATTTTGGTCACAAAAGTTGTATTTCATATAATTACACATTTTAGTACATGGGATCCCAAGAGAAATATCGTTTAAAAGACGGTTTACAAAATTCCAAGTTATAAGTATAGCTACTAACCACTCTAAGGACAAAACATACATTTAGGCTTTTCCCATCCTGTACTACTCCTCGGCCGTGGTGATCGATCAGCCGACTATGTACATTCATCCTCAAAGCTCTCCCACTCAAGACTGGTCCACTTTATCCTTGCCTTTACTTGCACTACGTAGCACTCGTGAGCCAAGGTCCAGCAAGAAAACACAATCACATAGCATAATCATCAATCAAACAATCAGATAATTCATACAGTGAAATCATATACTCAATAGTTCAAAACATCCATACGATCAGGCATTCGGCATACCAAGCTTATCAATTAACATTAACAACCAATTCACATATAATATCCAGGGTTGATGCCCTTAGGTCGCACCCCCTATTTATCCCACTGACTCCGGCCTGCTTAAACCGAGCTCAGTGAATATCCAGCTGTCTTCAGCTACCAGTGGCCGAGTCGCGCCCTGTGCACAAATATTGATTTGGGCACTCTTAGGCCGTTTATCACATGTCCCATGGCATAATACCATCTATGACATCATACAAATATAGAGAGCTCTTAGTCCCAATACAATCACATAACCAGGTGCAGTTTTCTTACCTTCGATTCTGTTAGCTTTGATCAATGAAACCGACCCTCAAGCACGATCCCTTCCGAGCCCTAGCGTACACCTAGTCACAGCCATATATTAGAATCATCACCAAACTTCATTTCCAAAACCTAGCCTCAAGACCAATCCCGAGCCCTCGGGAAGCCCTAATTCCACCAAACGGAGTGGTGGAATCAAACCCCGAGCCCCCGAGCAAAAACACTAAGAAAGAACCCAAGAACCCCTTCTAGAAATAGGGTAGCGCTACAGCGCCATAAAGAGGGTGCTATAGCGCTACAAACAGAGCCAAAAATCCCTCTAACCACAAGGCCTATCCCTGTAGCTCCCAAAGGCTAGCGCTACAGCGCTAGTGACAGCATAACCAACCCTATTTTTTCTTCCTTCAATTTTCCCCAAGCCAAACCTCTACAAAATCCTTCCAAACCTCAACCATATCCCAAAACAAGCCTACCAACATCTATAACACATCCCATAAGACCCAACCATATGAAAATCAACCACATGCACCCCAAGATAAAGGATTCACCATGATTGAGCTTGAAGCTCAAAAACTCAACAGAAAACAACAGAAACTTCAAAACTTTAATGCTAGAGTTTCATACCATCAATGGAGAATTTCAACCTAGGTTATATCTAGTATCCTTTCAGCCTCCAGCCCTTCACTTCCTCAATCTTATCCCCCTTGATTCCATCCAAAACTCAAGTTTAGAAAACCATTTCAGCTAAAACCAGAAATTCAAGGAAAGAACCTTAAAACTTACCTCAATTGGATGACTAACTTCTGCTATTCCTCAAGCTTTATCAAGAACCCAATTGCTAAGCTTTGACCTAGCCCTCCTCTAAACCACAGCTCCAAAAGGCCCCAAGAAATGGAGAAGAAATCCTAAACCGAGAGAGAGAGAAGAGACTTCTATTTTTCCTTCTTTCCTTTTCCTTCTTCTTTTCTTTTCTTTAACTTCTAAGTCTTTCTAGAACTTCCACTAAAGACATAAAGCAGTATAACACTTATCTCTGATTCTAAACACCAAAATACCATGTTGCCCTCCCAATTAAAACTAAGCGTTTAAACATCATAAGGGCATTTTGGTCACTACTCCCAATTCCCGCTAATTCTTCGAATGTCTCTAATATTTACCGCTTACTTCCAGACACCTAACTAATCACCAATTATATTTCTCAATATCAAATAGACTCCAACATATTTATTTCCTAAATTTCCATAAATGCCCCCAGGCTCACCCCGAGCTGGGTATAAATTCCCACCGGGACTTTTCCGTTTAACCGCTCACGAGGATCGCCTTGAGTCACAAGTTACAAATATATCCACATAATAATGTGGTCTCAACAATTTATCACACATATTTACATTTATGCCATCAATGGGCCAAAATTACAAATATACCCTTATAGCCTAAACAGGGCCTACATGCACACTAATACTCATAGTCATGCATCGGATATATCCAAATAATCATATAAGCATGCTTATCACATAATCATGCATTTAATCATTTAAATCACATATAATCCAGTTATGCTCTCCCTGCACACTAATCAAGGCCCTTAAGCCTTATTAGTAAATTTGGGTCGTTACAAGTGTTATACCACCATCCTTGCACTTTCCCTTGGATGGCATTCACCTCACTTAATGTAGCAACCAACTCCTCTTCGGTTGTGTTGAAATTGGATCCACGGTTGTGGGACTTTCGATACTTACACTCCCTAGCAATGTGGCCACTCTTGCCACAAACAAAGCAAGGGCCTGTCACACCCTTGAATTTCCCTTCATTCTTCTTAGGTGCTAGGTAAGTATCCTTCCTTGATTGAGGCTTCTTGTGAGTCTTCCCTTTAGATTGTGAGGGTTTCTTTAGGGTATTGTCATTGGATGTCCCATCATTGGACTCTTCCATACACTTGTCTCTAGAATGAGACTCTTATTCAATCCTTAGGTGCTTCAAGATCTCTTCCAAAAATATCTCTTCATTCTTATGGATGATCTTCTTTCTATAGCTTCTCCAAGATGGAGGTAACTTAGCTATAATGTCTCTAATGAATCTTGTGTTTGCATGACTCTTTGCTACTTGTCTCATAATTTCAATTCATTTTTGAAGATTTTGTATCTATGTGTTCTTGATGTTCTTGTTTTTTACGTAAAAACTTGCCTTTTTTTTTTTTTTACAAAAATTGTTTATTTTCTGGGAAAATGTTTGTTTGGGAAGTAGGAAAATGATTTCAAGCTTTGAGAAGATTTTTGAAAACTCAAGGAAGTACTGTTTGCTTTTCCGAAAAATGTTTGGTGAGGATTTTCCCTCCAAAAGGTAAGTGAAATTTTTTCACGATCCACTCTAGTTTCCGCTCGAGCGTAGAATCATGTTTCTTAAACAACCCACACTTAGTTAGGCACACACATAGGCTGGTCGAATACCTCACTTCCCCTTTACTTTTCACCAAATGTATGCATGGGATCACTAGGGGAGTGATTATTCTATTGACCCATACTTGCTACAAAACATTGGTCGATGAAGTGGAATGGAGTCGATCAGATATTCACCTCAATAATGATATACTAAAACCATCTGATGAATCTGGTGAGCACTCTCATTATGATTTTCATTTGGTCATGATCAAGAATATTTTTGGATGATTAGGGAATTTGAACAAGGAATAAGGAAATTCCTTCCAAATAATTGGACTTTTATTGTACATCCTGACTTTGTTGATCCACTCCCGGTTAGAGTTCCGACCAGTGGGAGGGCAACGAGCAGGTCTTCATTTGTTGAAGAGGCCATAACTATTATCTTTTGTTCCCCAGATATGGCTAGCATCAAGAAAATTACTAGTTATAGATCTGCTACAGATCCTCAGGTTTCAAGGTACGCAACCAATGGGAAAAATGCTGAGTAACCCATACAACAACAACAACAACAACAACAACAACAACCTAAACAACTAGAAAGAGGACATCCCGAGAAATAACAACATTCACAAGGGCAACCATAGGCAGAACCTCAAGATGTGCCTTTTGATGAGATTGAATTTGACAACGAGCAAATAACTAATGTCATAAGACTCATCGTGAAAAGAAAATCCCGCTCGAGGAAGCAGGTTAAGTGGTATATGGTCCCGACCAATAACCTCTCAAGCCAGGTACTTGGGGAGTCCCCAAAGATATGGACATATGGGGGTAGATTTAGTTCTTCATTGACGTAAAAGTGGGCGCACATTCTTGGTAGTGCGTATAGTGCCTGGTGAAGGTATAATATTCAAGCAAGCGCCATTCTCCCCGTCCATCACTACTTCCAGGGCATTGCTGACTATTTTGGCATTGCCCCATTTCAAATAGCACAAAATGGATATCTAATTCTTTCAGCATTATATATCATTTATCTCGATCAAGGATGGGTTGTTCCTACTCCTCATGAGGTCCATTACTTGTTCAACTTGATAGACCCACTCATACCGTGGACATGGCCAGGCAAGGAGTGGTCTTAGACAGGCTTCCCTTTGAAGAAAAGAATTATAGACTGCTCGTAACTGACAAAAACCTAAGGAGAGACGATCTTCTCGACACCAACCACGCTAATGAAGAAGGCGTCGCTAGTGGAGGAACTGTTGAGGAAGTAGTTGTTGAAGAACTGGGACATTTTGACTAGACCCAGGCGGTCCATGTTCCTCATAGAAGGAGGCCAACAGTGATAAGCATAAGGGATCAAGGTGATGTTCCTCACCCCCAAGCCCCAACACATTCCATTGACAAGGGAAATGGCAAGAAGGTGGAGTAAGTGGAGGAGGATGAGCCCATGTCCTCTGACGAGGAGGAGGGGATTTAACTAACATAGTTATTCCTTTTTGTTGTGTGTGTGTTTATGCTGTAGTCATAGGCTATTTTGAAAAATCGTCTATGTCATGTAATATTTTTCATAAGTGTACTACTCATTTGTATATTTCCTTAATCTAATACACTTGCTTTTTTTTTACTGCAGGTATTTCTAATTCAGAGATTTTTAATCTCTATGCTTCCCCTCCAGCCCCAACCAAAGGGGGTAGTAAAAGAAAGGTGGCCCCGGGGCTGGCTCAAGCAAAGAGTCATCAGCAAAGCAGGAGAGAAGTGTTCCTCTTATTTGCAGATCTTTCGTTGCTTCCTCGGTTGAGCCCTCCATCCGAACGGAAGGCACTCCTCCTACTGCCATTCACGAGCATGCCACTCCTTCCCTTGCTCGGGAGTCTACATCAATTCACCAAGCCACTCCTTCCCCTACTCGCAGAATGGACCCCCTCGCTGACGAGAAATCGCGAGGAAAGGAGAAGTTGAAGGCAATCACTCACTCCATCTCCTCCCGGGTACAGACCCTTACTCAACACATGATGATTGTTGATGCTTTCTTCAAGCATAAAAACTCGTCGATCGACTCCAGTCTCACACAAGCATTGTCTAAGATCCTTTCGGTAAGTTGCTCTTGATATGTTTCTCAATTTTCCACCAAGTCTTCTGCTCATTTACTCCTTTTATGTGCTTAGTCTCATATTGCTTTGTTTTTGTAGGATGTTATAACTCTCACGAACACCCACACCGAGGCAGTGAGGCTTGAAGAGGCCTTGAGGAAATCGTAGGACATCGTGAAACACTTCAAGGACTACCCTACCCTCTAGTTCCAAGCTATCTGAGACTTGCAGAAGGATCTTGATAGCAAGCACACTACGATTGATAATAAGAACAAAGTGATCAAGGTGCTCGAGGAGTCGAGGGCAAAGCTCAAGTGCCAACTAGAGGAGCTTGAGGGGAAGCCTCGATGCTCGTGTCAAATATCTCGAGGAGCAATAGCTCAAGTCGGCAAGGGAGATGAGGCAACTCAGAGAGAAGTATTCGGAGGAGAAGAAACTTCTTGAGGATGAGCTTCAGTGAGAAAAGGATTCACATTCTTCAAAATTAACCATGTTCAAGAGTGCAGCCTTCAATTGCTTCTTCCTATTTTGGAAGAATAGTGAGGAGGCCGATTTTTACTACATCCCTGCCCATCTTAACGACAGAGAAATCGCCAAGTGTATTGCTCACGAAGAGAAGGAGCTTGTTGCTGCTACTGTTGGAGAAGTCCCTGCAACCCCTAGAGTAAAGATGGAGGAGCCCAAGGGGGAAAATGCCGAAGCATTGGAGCCTTTAGGAGGGCATCTTTTTAAGTTTTTTTAATTTTCTTTGTTAGTCACTTCGGGCCTTAAGGTCCGTGTTGCAACGACAATGACTAGCTAAGCAACTTTTAATCTCAGATAATATGTGTAAATACTTTTACTCTTGCTTTATACATATTATATGTTGCTCGTATGATTTTATTTTGATATAACAATTTGCTTTGATATATACGATTTTAAGTCTATTGGTCATTTTAAACATTTGCAGCATCTTTTTTTTTATGTCTTTGTTGGATGAAGCACAATACTTTATAAATTTTATTTTGAATAAAATTTCTATGTATTACTAAGTTGTGCTATTTTAACTTTTTTACTTATGTGAGATCATGTATACCCTATATGCCCCCCAAGTGATCGAGGAGATTGGTCCTTGGTCACATGCCAAATAACCAGTCTTGCTCGAGCTAACACAGTCGCTCGAATACTGTATCATATAGCAATATACTTATAATTTTGCTTAAGAATCACACATGTTAAGTAATACTTGTTTAATAAAAAAATTAGCACTAATGAGTGTGTCAAGCATACTCCCTTTTTTATATCTCGTAATAAAATGGACAAAACGTGTATATTGAATTTAGAAATTCTACGAGCAATGCATGTTTTTGAAGAAAAAACATAAAGAATTGAATTGAACTAGGTTATTGGTCATTTATTAAAGGAAAAACGTGCCTGAATAACGAAACTTTTTCTAAGATATTTTTTTGGTTTACAAAAGTAATGGGCAATATGTGCCTTACAACTAAAAAATGAACAAAGAAAATAAAAGATGAGAAAATTGTGCCATACAGATAAACCTAGAACTGTTCTAGTCGATATAGTGGACAAATGTTTCTTTGGCCAACAGTTTATTGAAAATATCTTTGCAAGTGTTCACCATTCTAGTATCTTGCAATTAGTTCACCATCCAGTCGAGCAAGTTTGTATGTTCCTGGTTGCAATACTTCTACGATCTGATATGGTCCTTCCCAATTGGGTCCCAAAACTCCTATTGCGGGATCCGTACTATTTTTGAACACTTGTCACAGTCGCAATACTAGATCTCTTATGGTAAACTTTCTATTCTTGACTTAAGAGTTGAAGTATTTGGCTACTTTTTGCTGGTAAGAAGCCAGTCACAACTGTGATTTTTCTCTTTGTTCCTCGATCATGTCGAGGTTTTCAGCCAATAGTTAGTGGTTTTGATCTTGGTCAGACGTACTCCTCCTATGCGATGGAAGGGAGGGGGGGAGGGGGGTTAACTCAACCAATATCATTGCTTCATATCCATAAGCTAGAGAAAATGGAGTATGTCCTATTGAGGTTCGAGCAGTAGTTCGATATGACCATAATACTTTTGGCAAAATATCCGACCAATTGCCTTTTTCTTGTTCGAGATGTTTTTTCATTGTTTCCTTCAGACGTACTCCATGGAATCTTCATTCATCGTGGGCCGAAAATATCCTTGTCTCAGTATCTTCTTGGCTAGACTCTGCCCCCTTGCGTGATTTCCACATAATCCTTCGTGCACTTCTATCATTAGTGTTGGTGTTAAATGATCAAATCAAAGGTACGCAGCAGAATATATAGACCCATTTTAGTAAATATTAATACCATCCAGGACCATATACATATATAAATATTAAATCAAATACAAAAAAGATCAGGGATTACCTCATGTAGCCTATTAAGTGTCCTTTAATTTTTTTTGTATAAAATCAATGATCTTCCAATCCAGCAATCTGAAAGCTCACGCCCTGATCTTCCAGACCAATCCTTAAACACACAAGGACGTGTGTGGGCGCGTAGGATTCAAAATGTTGATTTATGTGACTCTCTAGATGTACTCAACACATGAGATCTAGAGAGGTTTGATAAAGAGAAGGTTTAGAATAATTTTCAGGTTTTTATTCTCAAAAATAATAATGAAGATTATTATAAAAGTCACGTATTATCAGACTTATATAAAGTTATTTAATCTAATTAAATAATATTTATTTTATTAAAAATATAATTCAAATTAAAACTGATAAGATATTTACATTTAAATATTTATTTAAATCATATTTAAAAAAGAATAATTAAATAAATGATTAAACAAAATTATTTGAAATTTGTTGACGGTGAGAACTCGTCAACGAAGTTAAGTTGGAAACAATTATCAAATCAAGACTGCTGATTAGAAAACAGTAAAAACTTGAACAAAAACTCGAGAACAATGATGGCACAATAATGGAGAAATCAATCTTTCATTCACACTTCAGGTTCTGCTACAGTAAAATTTCCAACCCCCTTTCAGGTGGTCTTAGGGTCCATTTTATAGTAGGCTCTAATGGCCTTAGATACATAGTGGTCCAGGGGACCAAGTGGTACATACGTACTGTGTCAGAGGAGTGGCTTCAGAGGTTGTGGTCGTACATCCCGTACGGAAGTAGGTGTCAGGAGGATGTCTCCACTACTTGTCGGTACCCATGTCTAACGCGTGGTGGCAGGCGTAGTGGCGCAGGGGGTAGTGGTGTCGGCTCTGACTTATGGCCGTACACGTACGGACCATAACTCCTATCCTTGCATACCCACTCCTGGCATTCCCACTACTTGTCTGGTAGGGGTACTATATCCGTACTCTGACTTCTTTAGGTTTGTAGGCACATTCCGTACTCATGCATGTACCGTGCCCCTTGTGAGTATTCTCGCCTCCAAGGCCATGGGCACGGGACCATGGGAGAGGCCAGGGGCGAGGCCATGGGCGAAACTATGGACGCATCTCGCGAGGCCACTTGGGAGGTGTGGCCTAGGCATCTCGCGAGGCCCTTTGGGTGGCGTGGCCTAGGCATCTCGCGAGGCCACTTTGGTGGTGTGGCCGAGACCTTCTCGCGAGGCCACTTGGGAGGTGTGGCCTAGGAAACTCGCGAGGCCCTTTGGGTGGCGTGGCCTCGGCATCTCGCGAGGCCACTTTGGTGGTGTGGTCGAGACCTTCTCACGAGGCCACTTGGGAGGTGTGGCCTAGGCATCTCGTGAGGCCCTTTGGGTGGCGTGGCCTAGGCATCTCGCGAGGCCACTTTGGTGGTGTGGCCGAGACCTTCTCGCGAGGCCACTTGGGAGGTGTGGCCTAGGCATCTCGCGAGGCCCTTTGGGTGGCGTGGCCTAGGCATCTCGCGAGGCCACTTGGGAGGTGTGGTCTAGGCATCTCGCGAGGCCACTTGGGAGGTGTGGCCTAGGCATCTCGCGAGGCCCTTTGGGTGGCGTCGCCTAGGCATCTCGCGAGGCCACTTTGGTGGTGTGGCCGAGACCTTCTCGCGAGGCCACTTGGGAGGTTTGGCCTAGGCAACTCGCGAGGCCAAGCGAGGCCATGTCGCCTCGCGCCTAAGCATCTGAGCGGGGTCGTGCAAGGCTATGACATCTTAGCATCCACACCTTGTAAACTGCGTGTTTTCCCTTGATGAGATTTTGAGCATCAACACTTGCCCCCCTAGTCTAGGAGAGGACCTTTAGGTGCTCTTGTAGACTATTCATCTTGGTTCTTATACATAGGCCTTCATGCATGGCTTAATATTTGCACCTTACTTCATTATTAGTATTACTTCTCTTTTGGTAACTCTTGTATTGTCTCAAGAACTCCCTTTTTCTTTTAATGTATAAATACATATGCTGCTTGTTTATTTCTTGTTCTATTGCATTTGAGGCCCTTTTAAGCCTGTGTGAAGGGGTTTAGTTGGTTCCCCTCTTTTATCTATCAGGCTAGAGGTCCTTTGGAGCCCATGTGAAAGGGTTCACTGGGACCTCTTTTGGTGCCTCTTGGTTGCTTTCATAAGGATATTTTGACCCCTTGGGTCTTAGTTATCCTTTTATGTTTTTCTTGCGCGCGCTTATTATTTCTTTGCGAGAAGCGTCCTTCTCGTCATTATGCATAGTACTATTTCTGCAAGGGTCTCTTTTAGGACCCTTTTTGGCTAGACGGCTTGGTGGCCGCTCTAGACTTATTAGTGTTGTCACTATATATATATATAATTTTTTTTTTGTAAGGCCTTTTGGCCTCCTTGATGTTCACAAGGGTAGCTAATCCTTGTAAATCCAGGGGACGCCTTGCAAGGTCTTTTTATTGTTTCCTGTGTTTAGGGACTTCGCCTAGGGCCTCGATATAAGGGGTCCTTCTAGAACCTCCCATTAAACGGTCCTTTTTATGGCCATGGTCCCTCTCGGGTCCTCCTGATGGAGGGCCCTTTTTAGGATCCTCCTGGTGCATAGGATCCTTTTTAGGATCCTCCTGGTGCATAGGATCCTTTTTAGGATCCTGGTGCAAGGGGTCCTTCTTTGGATTCTCCTGCTTGTTGCTTGCTTCGTCTCCACGGGCCACTTCCTCTTGATGGAGGGCCCTTTTTAGGATCCTCCTGATAGGGGGTCATTTTTAGGTTACTCCTAATTGAGGGCCCTTTTTAAGATCCCTTATTAAAGGGTCTTTTTTAGGAGCCTCTTTTTTTAGAAGTCTCCTTTTTAGGAGGGCGAGGGGTCCTTTCTAAGATCCTCCGTTAGAGGGCCCTTTTTAGGTTCCCCTTGCTAGCCGCATGTTATTGCCTCCTATCCTGCCCCCCAAGCGCTTGGTGAAATTTATTTCGGCAGGCACTTTGGCTGATGCTTGTGCAGCGAAGAAAGTAAACACGGGAAGTAGCAAATGGTTTCATTTATAGCACGCGGTTTACATATAACTTTGTAAATAAAAAAGAAAAAGGTTACATATAACTAGGAGGCTACCTAGGGTAGTCTCTTTGATTCTTACTTAAGCTAACATAACGAAGAACAAGCTAAACATAGGTTCTTTTGGCACTAAGAGCCGAAGTCTTGCTGGTTGCACTTCTAGAGAGGCTCCGTAACCTGCGGGTCCAATCTTGTGCGGGTCGCTCCTTCATGCACAGCCATCTCCATTGGCACGGACGGTTGGGTGGCTGCGCGGAGGGACATGTTATAGCATTCCCTCGCTTCCTTCTGCTCCCCTCTCACACATGCTACTCCCCCAGGGGTGGGGAATTTCATGGCCAGGTGATATACAGAAGTTATTGCCTTCAATTCTCTCAGAGAGGGTCTCCCTAACACCACGTTGAAGGCTGAGGTGCATTCTACCACGACGAAGTTGGCCATTACGGTGGCTTGCTTGGGTTGCTCCCCCATGGTGAGGGTTAATTCGATCGTCCCTAGGGGTCGCATCGAATCTCCCGTAAACCCATACAAAGTCGTGGTGCAAGGCTTTAGGTGACGGAGGCTCAACCCCATCCTTTCCAGCGCCTGTCGATACAAGATGTCCACAGAGCTCCCGTTATCCACCATGACCTGATGTACCCTCATATTAGCTAGCTGGGCGGTTAGCACCAGGGGGTCATTATGAGGAAAGTGCACCCCCTGCGCATCTTCTTCAGTGAAAGTTATTGAGTCATTCTCGCCCTTGAAGCTCTTCGGGGGGCGTTGCTCCAAACTTAAAACGCAATGTGGTGGACTTTTCCGGGCCTCCCTGGCATACCTGTCTCGCCCTTTCCTAGAATCGCCTCCGAATCCTGGTCCTCCAAAGATGGTCCTAACCTCCCCCTGCACTTCCGGGGCCATCTCACGTGCCCGTGAGGTGGGCACTCCTCCTTCCGGCCTCTGGTTATCCTTGCGCACATACTTGTCCAAATGTCCCCTGCGGATGAGTTCCTCAATTTCTTCCTTCAAATGGATACACTCTGCCGTGGTGTGACTGGTATCCTTGTGGTACTGACAGTATTTACCAGGGTCTCTCTTGGACCGGTCCTTTCTCATTGGTGGGGGTCTTTTGAAAGGAACTCGATCTTCATTGGTGAGGTAAATGTGCTCCCTGGTGTCTGTGAGGTCTGTGTAGTAAGTGTAAGCCGCTTGCCTGCGATCATTCCCATGTTGGGTTTTCCTCTGGTGGTCATCTCTTGATCCATCGTATGCCCTTTTCTTCTTTGCTACATTCGACCCGTCGCTAGCTGGGGGCTTCGCGGGGGGCTCCTCCTTTCCCACCTTCAGGTTTGCATGGCCATCCTCCACGCGGATGTACTTCTGCGCTCTCTCATAGAAGTCGTCTAAGTCGGCGACTTCCCTCTTCAACATGTTGTCCCACAACTTGCTTCCTGGGAGCACTCCAGCGGTAATGGCCATTTTTAACTCTCTGCGGGTCAAGCTCCCCACTTTGGCTGCTTCCATGTTGAACCTGTGAATGTAGCTTTTTAGACTCTCATTTTCGCCATGTTTTACATTGGCGAGGCTGGTGCCCGGCATAGTATAATCACGCACGGCATGATGTTGTTGGAGAAACTCATCTGAAAACTGTTGCCAAGACCTGACGGATCCCGGCCGAAGTCTCTTAAACCATTTGTATGCGGGTCCTTTCAGCGTGACTGCGAAACAGTGGCATCTAGCCCCGCTACTTATCCCTCTTAATTTCATCAAGTCATTGAATGTGTCTAGGTGGTACTTGGGGTCGGTGCTTCCTTCATACGGGGTCATATGAGGCTCCTTGAAGTTGGCTGGGAGTTGGATGGCTTGGATCTCTTTGGTGAAGGGTGATTCATAGTCGAACTCCTCCTCAAGGCTTTGCCCTCCAGACGCGGTAACAATCTTACTCCGCAGGCTCTTCATCTCTGTATCGAGGTCTTGCCTCTTCTTCCTCAGGGAGTCTCTTAACATGGACGGGTCAACACCTTCCTTTCCATCGCCGTCCCGAGGGATAGTAGGAGGGGTAGTCCTCTTATCCGCCCTCTTCTTGTTGAGCTCCTCTCGTAGATCCGCAGGCGTCCTCCTTGAGGTGATCTCGATGTCATTGTGAGAGCCACCATTGTTCCCTTGCCTTGGCCCCTGGGGTGGCCTCGACGGTCCGGGACGCTCCTGCGGCTTCTCCCTGGGGGTGTTACTGGTGGAGTGTCTGGTCCTCCCGTCGTCTACTGGGACAGTGGTTTCCCGACCCTTCTCTTTCCTCTGGGGCAGGGTCATGTTCGACTTACCTTGCAACAGGCCATTCAGCACCTCCTGCATGTTCTCTAGGGTAGTCTCTAGTCTTTGGTTTTTACGGTGCAGTTCACGAATCTCCTCTTCATAGAAACGAGATTTGGAACTCGATCTCACGGAATGGACCCGGGGTTGCTTATCGTGTCTACGCGTCGAGGGGCTCGGGTCTTGGCGGCTGGAGTTCGGTACTTGTGGTGGTTTGGGAGGAGGGTACTCATTGGTATTCCCGGGTGGTGCAGTAGTTGTCCTTGGAGGACTTTCACCGTGTGGGATGGCCGGTGACGAGGCCTCCTTGTCATTCTCGTGAACCTCAGGGTCCCTTGGGGGCTCTACGTCCCGGGGTGGAGGTGGATCCTTCATGGAGGCCTTCAGCTGGACTCCGGTAAGGTGGACCTCCACTTCTTGAGGCTCCCTGAGTCGCTTCGAACGTCTTGGCATTTCTCCTTGCCGGAAGTAATGGCAGAACAGTAGCTTGGTGCTTACGTTCCCACAGACGGCGCCAAACTGTTGACGGTGAGAACTCGTCAACGAAGTTAAGTTGGAAAAAATTATCAAATCAAGACTGCTGATTAGAAAACAGTAAAAACTTGAACAAAAACTTGAGAACAATGATGGCACAATAATGGAGAAATCAATCTTTCATTCACACTTCAGGTTCTGCTATAGTAAAATTTCCAACCCCCTTTCAGGTGGTCTTAGGGTCCATTTTATAGTAGGCTCTAATGGCCTTAGATACATAGTGGTCCAGGGGACCAAGTGGTACATACGTACTGTGTCAGAGGAGTGGCTTCAGAGGTTGTGGTCGTACATCCCGTACAGAAGTAGGTGTCAGGAGGATGTCTCCACTACTTGTCGGTACCCATGTCTAACACGTGGTGGCAGGCGTAGTGGCGCAGGGGGTAGTGGTGTCGGCTCTGACCTATGGCCGTACACGTATGGACCATAACTCCTATCCTTGCATACCCACTCCTGGCATTCCCACTACTTGTCTGGTAGGGGTACTATATCCGTACTCTGACTTCTTTAGGTTTGTAGGCACATTCCGTACTCATGCATGTACCATGCCCCTTGTGAGTATTCTCGCCTCCAAGGCCATGGGCACGGGACCATGGGCGAGGCCATGGGCGAGGCCATGGGCTAGGCCATGGGCGAGGCCATGGGCGAGGCCATGGGAGAGGCCAGGGGCGAGGCCATGGGCGAGGCCATGGGCGAAGCCATGGGAGAGGCCAGGGGCGAGGCCATGGGCGAAACTATGGACGCATCTCGCGAGGCCACTTGGGAGGTGTGGCCTAGGCATCTCGCGAGGCCCTTTGGGTGGCGTGGCCTAGGCATCTCGCGAGGCCACTTTGGTGGTGTGGCCGAGACCTTCTCGCGAGGCCACTTGGGAGGTGTGGCCTAGGCAACTCGCGAGGCCCTTTGGGTGGCGTGGCCTCGGCATCTCGCGAGGCCACTTTGGTGGTGTGGTCGAGACCTTCTCGTGAGGCCACTTGGGAGGTGTGGCCTAGGCATCTCGCGAGGCCCTTTGGGTGGCGTGGCCTAGGCATCTCGCGAGGCCACTTTGGTGGTGTGGCCGAGACCTTCTCGCGAGGCCACTTGGGAGGTGTGGCCTAGGCATCTCGCGAGGCCCTTTGGGTGGCATGGCCTAGGCATCTCCCGAGGCCTCTTGGGAGGTGTGGCCTAGGCATCTCGTGAGGCTACTTGGGAGGTGTGGCCTAGGCATCTCGCGAGGCCCTTTGGGTGGCGTGGCCTAGGCATCTCGCGAGGCCACTTTGGTGGTGTGGCCGAGACCTTCTCGCGAGGCCACTTGGGAGGTTTGGCCTAGGCAACTCGCGAGGCCAAGCGAGGCCATGTCGCCTCGCGCCTAAGCATCTGAGCGGGGCCGTGCAAGGCTATGACATCTTAGCATCCACACCTTGTAAACTGCGTGTTTTCCCTTGATGAGATTTTGAGCATCAACAAAATTCAAATCAAAGAGATAAAAATCCATGAGTTAGGTGCCACACACTGTGCTGCACAGTGTGCGTCGCCCAACCAAATCAGGGTTTCCCTAATTTTTGCATTTGTTTGTTTAATCAATCTTTAAGACAATATATTTATCCCAACATAAATATCAGTTAATTCAAAATTAACTTTAGCTTAAAATATCATTTTTAAATTAAATAAATAAATATCATATTGTAAATAAGATATTTATAATTCTCTCTCTTCATGTTAATTAAAACCAGTTTAATATTAATTTTAACCTATAGTTTTTAAAATAAAAACTATATAGTTAAATAATTAATTAATTCACAATTAATCAATTACCCATAATTATCACATAATTATTTTCTTGCCCTGAAAAATTAATTCCTTTGCAATTTAGTAGTTTCTCTTTACAAATCTTTCTTTTGACATCCTTACCCTTGACAGTGTAGGACAGAGGTGATATGGGGACCATAGACCTATAATACGAAGCTCTAATAAATCAGATTATTAATTAAACTCTTTAATCTAATAATCTTAGTTATTAATTCCATGATTACTCCACTATAAATATGGAATTGCACTCTAAGTATTTATAGAATTATATTTACAGAGTTTTCTCTTGTAGTCCATTGATATAATCAATATATGTAGTTTTGTCCTCCATTATTGGTTCGTTAGTTAGAGCTGGTCAAAATTATCGTTTTACCCTTCTAATTACCTCTTCATCCTTAAGTACCATTAATTCACTAGCGAACACTTCATCTATAATCTAATTATAGATTTAAGCTCAATAACTATTCAGTTCCAGAATTAACCCTTAAGGGAACCAATATTCATTCCATTAGGAAAGCATGGATTCCAATATTGTAATTCATGTTCCCAGCCATTCATGATATTTAATCTCCAAAACAAAAGTCATTAGCCTCATTATTCTAAGAGACCTTAACAAGTGAATAACAAGATCCAATAAACATAAATAGGAGTTCATGAATACTCAAGATTTAGATTGATCTACAAATGATTATCTTTTATGATAAGAATTAAATCTTTATGTCAAACGGCAAGTTTATAAAGATAATTAATTCTCTCATCGGTCCTGTCATATATAATCTCTATTATATACATCACCTTTACTAAGATGTCTATCCACATCAATATTCTGAATCTAGATTACTCGCATCTCGTATGCTTAGCAAACCGTACTAGTAACCATTCATTAAATATTACATACTTTAATATGTTACTGACTATTTTATTCATTATATATGATCTTAATTCTCTCGTACTAATACAAGATCATATTCTCATAAATGAATAGGGAATTTTCTTGATATTATTATATAATTAATTCAAACAATAATTATAACATTCAAATATAATAAAATTGTACTTTTATTTAAAACTAATAAAATTTCTTTACATACTTTTAGGACATCAATCCTAACAATTAGAAGCTCAAATTCTGATTTAGTAACACATTGGAGAAAAGGCATAGAATACCCTCTTATGTACATTACTCCATCAATAATCACATATCTACCAACTTGTCTTGAAATTCTTCGGCCTTTATTTCTGTCTTAAGGAAATATTCCATTCTCCAAGAACGTGGCTATAGGAGTCATCAAGGAAGGGGTATTATCAAGAAGTAGTGTTTGCTCCATTTCATTAGTACTTGGTTGGGCCAGGTGTTCAATTGGTATTACATTTAGAGTGTCTGCATCCTTGGCACTTGCTAGTTTTTCTAGGGCATCTGCATTGAAATTATGGTCACAGGGCACTTGTTTGATGGTAAATTTTTTGAACTGTACCAGAAGATCTTTTTCCTTACTGAGGTAGGATGCCATTTTTATTCCTCAATTCTGGTATTCTCCCAACACCTGATTCACGACCAGTTGTGAATCGCTATCTATGTCTACTGCCATAGCTTTAACATCTCTAGCAAGTCGTAATCCTATTTGTAGGGCTACGTACTCTGCCTCATTGTTTAAGTCACTGAAGCTGAACCTTAGCGCTCAGTGAATATGATGTCCTTCAGGTGTGATAAGAATAAGTCCAGCTCCAGAATTATGCTCATTGGAGGATCCATCTACAAACAGCCTCCATACGGGCCAATTTTCTTCGTTGTTTTCAGGATTCTTTACCTAGCCATTTTCTTCTGGTATTCTAGTGCATTCAGCAATAAAGTTTGATAAAGCTTGATCCTCAATAGAAGCCCTTGGATGGTAGGTGATTTCATACTACCTGAGCTCGAAAACCCACTTAAGTAGTCGACTAGATGCCTCTGGTTTTTCCAGAACTTGCCTGAGAGGTTGATCGGTTAAAACTATGATAGGATGAGCCTGGAAATAAGGCCTTCATTTCCTTGTTGCAAGCACCAAACAATAGGCCAATTCATTAATTAATGGGTACTGTGATTCTGCCAAGACCAGTATTTTGCTTATGTAATACACTAGATGTTGGATTCTATCTATTCCTCATATAAGGGATGCACTAACATCTTGTTGAGTAATTGCTAGGTACAAGTATATATTTTCCCCCATCTATTGGCTTCGATAAAACTGAAGGTTGAGCTAAGTGTTCCTTAAGTACTTGCAAAGCCTTTTCACATTCTTCCATCCATTCAAACTTGTTATTTCCCCTTAGCAGGTTAAAAAATGGTACCCACTTATCAATGGATTTTGAGACAAATCTGGTGAGTGCTTCAATCCGTCCCGCTAGACTCTTTTCTTCATTTATCTTTGTTTACCGAGTTTTTCGGAAACGAATACAAACAGAATAATAAAAAGATAAGAACTGTAGAAGTGCTGAAATGTAACTAAACAAACAGTGTTTTTTACGTGGTTCAGGCGTTAACAAGCCCTAGTCCACGAGTCGATGTTATTACTTGGAAAGGATTACAGTAAGATGGCTAGTGTACAAGAACTTCACACACGCACAGTGTTTCTCTCGGGTTCTCTTGAAGAAGATGAAGCTAGAGAGATTTTAGTAGAGTTCTTGCTATGTGATTTGTTCGTCCCTCTTCTTGTAAAATGAAGGGGTCTTTATAGCTAGGGTTTTGGATTAGGGTTTTTCTCTACGTACATGAGTCTTAATTACACCAGCCATAAATAGGGGATACAATTACTGTAGTAGCATGGCTACAAGACTCTATGTGGGTATATTTACGTGAAAGTATGGGGAACACACAAAGTCAGCCGTCTTTTCCAAGTTGTCAGCGGAACAGTAGGCGAAAAGGTACCCTTAGGCGTGCTGGGATGTGTGCGGCTTTGACCTGTCGGGCGTGTCAGGCAGGATCCTGTGTCAGGTGGATATCATTCCAAATATGCCTCCTCCATGACTCGATCGCTTGGTTTTGTTCCGTGCGAGGCACGGAACTGTTTCCGCGAAGACCACTTGAAGAGCTTCTCCTGGAAGGAGCTTCCCTGAAGGATACCCCTTCGGGAGTCCGAGAGAGTTGACGAGTTTCCATGTCGTGTTTGCTTGAAAGAGTAATCTGGACACTAAACGGGAGAGGCGAAGCCTTTCTGTCCATCCGCGAGCTCTGGTCACCTACCGTGAAAGACATTGGTAATTCTTCTTCCCCGAGGACATCAATCTAAACGCTATCCGGAAATCTGGATAACATTTACCCCCCAAGGTCACGGAGCTTTGAGAGATCCGGGAGCTTGTACAGTCCTCCGGGTATTTCGGTTTCTTAGATTAGGCGAGGGGCCACCTTCTGTGTTCCCGGAAGGGTTCCTTTTTCCCGCCTGAGTGTTAGTATGAAAAAGAAAGGGAATTTCTTCTGTTTGAACTCAAGTACTCAAGTGCGGCAAGGGCCACGCGTCATGCTGGGAATGGTTCTGCGACCAAGACGTGTGCGTGAGGCGACTGGTTGAGTATGCGTGCGTCAGTCATCTGAGTAATGATTTGACGGTTTTTAATGGTACTCCGGGCCCGAGGTGGTATAATGATGGGAAATAAATACTTTATTCCCATCCGAGGAGTCATAAATAGGATCGTCGCTTCATCTCCAGCCGTTGGATCTGATGCACACGGAATGGGAAGATCGGGACCGTCCATTTGAGGAATTCGAAACGACTTCTTCCCTGCTATAAAAACGAGGGAACGGACCTTTCTTCCTCTTTACGCTTTCAAATTCTCTATCTTTCGGATTTTCAGATTTCCAAACCTTCGAACTCTCAGGCTTTCAAGCTTCCATTCCTTCGAACTTGCCACTTCTGTTGGTAAGGGATCTAGAAACTTTTCTTTTGATTTGGCAGTGGGTTTATTCGCCGAAGTTCAGGGTTTGAATCGCCGTTCATCTTTGCAGCTTTTACTTCTCGCGATCGTGCTGTGTAGTGATCCGGTTACCCCTTCAACCTTCAACTACCCGAATACCAGTAAGTATTTCTACTTTGCTTTTTCCTCCCAAACCTTAGGTTGTTGGTAGTTGTTGGAGTTGAAGTTTCTGCCATTATTGCCTATGTGCATGCGTGAATAGGGCTTTGATAGGCATGTGATTGATGTGAGTCGACAAGTAGTCTATTTTGCATGCTTTGACGATTTGCGTTTGTAAAGCCGTTCCTTGTTTTGCTTGCGTTGTTCTGGTTTACTGTTTTAGGGCATAAGCATGAACGCCTTTAGGGTGTCTTTCTCTGGAAAAACACTTCTTTTGGTGGGCTTAGGCTCGGAGTCTGAGTCTGGTTCCTTGCTGCCCTTCGGGTGGCATGGTTCCAACCTCTCGGCAAGCTCGGTGGGAGCCTCTCCAAGCAGTTTTCGGGGAGGGCCTTCCCGACGCCTTTGATACCACTAGGGTATGACAAGGGTGCTGACTGCTTAGAGTGTTTTCTTCTTTGTTTCTTTTGTTCAGTGACGAATATCTCAAAGGAGCAACTCCTCGCTGTGGTGGAGGCTGATTCTGCCCAGGAGAAGGATTCCCCTGTCGCTGGCGCAAAGGGGAAAGGAAAGGCAAAAGTGGTCGCGGCTAGCCCACCGACTTCCAATAGTTCAATCTGGAAGATGGACCAGAATCCGAACCTTTTCAGGAATTATGGCATGCTGGAGCTGTATTCCTCCGAGGCAGGCCTGAAGAACATCCCAGGTCTGATGTGGCACCGTCTGTCGGTGCTGGGCGAGTGGGCTAGCCAGAGTCACGAGGGCTTTGGTGCCTGGAGCTGGGCACACATAGTGTGTGGGGCGCACTTGCCCCTAAGAAGTTACTTTGCCAATTTCTGTGTGAAGGCAGGGATTGCCCCCTTCCAGTTGATTCCCCCCAGCTACAAGCTCCTAGCGGGGTGGTTCATCTTTTGCAAGTCCCGGAAACTGGAAGCTCCTACCCCGGAGGAGGTGCTGTACTTCTACGGATTGAAGTCTCAGCCTATGAGGGGTCATTCAGACAAGGTGGGGTTTTATAGGCTGGAAAGGCACCCAGACGTGATGTGTCCCACCTGTCATACCGCGAGGGTTCCAGACCTCCAGGAGTATTGGTTCCCGACGACTGGCTTCCCACTGAAGAGGGTGCCAGCCCTATCTTTGGACTTCAAAATCCCTGGTAAGTGCTCCTTCCTCTTCTTTTCAACTTTGTTTCTTTGCGTTTGATTTGCCTTTCGGGAGGATCTCTAATGCTTGTATTTGAATTTTGCAGAAGTCGTTCCGCGGACACCTCGCTGTGCGGAGATGATAAGGAGGTCCAAGTTCTACGAAGGGCTTTCGGAGGAAGAGTTGAAAGTGGAGGGACTTATGACCTCCGAATATTTGAGGGAGTATGGGCTACTCGCCTCTTTCCAAAACATTGAGCCAGTGAGTGGCAGGGGGCAAAGTCAGGTGTCAGCTGACATCCGGGAGCAGATTGCCCTGGAGCTGTCCAAGGTGATCAACCAAGCAGCCCGGGACGAGAACAATTTATCTCCTAGTTGGGCGGAGAGGTTCCCCGACCCCCAGCCGGAGGAAGAGGAGATCGAGGCCCGCCACGCCGCGGCTTACCCTAACGAAGGGGCTCCGGGGGCTAGTACCTCCGAGAGAGGTAAGACTAGTTTTCGATTGATCCACACCCCCAGCCTGTCTGAGGTTTCCCGGACCTCCCAGATGGGGTTCGATCCCCGCTTTCTTAGGCTAGATCCGCGTAGGATACCCTTTGACAGATATTGCGATAGGGTAGATGAGCTCCTCGGGTGTCTGAGTGACGGTAGTCTGCCAGAAGGTGTCATCATGGTTGACCCTTCTTCCCTCAGCATGTCATTCCCGGACTTCAGGGAGTACGGGAGCTTCCTGGAGCAGGAAGCGGTGTTTTGTTTTGCTCGGGGAAGGCCATCCACGTTTCTCGTGCATGGTCGTCCCTTTCAAACTTTTCTTTTTCTTGTTTTTTGTTCTCTACTGGTCGACTTGCTTGTGCTTTTATGTTGTTGATTATCTTGTCTTTCGCTTATCTTCTTTCTCATTGCTTGTTGGTTTGTTAACCTTGCTTCGTATGTTTCTTGCAGAGTACCCAAAAGCCAAGATGTTGGGGAGAGTTACCTTGCTCATTAAGAAGGCTGCCACCAGCCAAGACCCATCCAAGGGGAAAGGACGGAAGGCCAAGGATAGTAGGGGAGGTAAAGCTGCCACCCCCAAGAGGACAAGTGGCGAGGCGCAAGCGTCTCCGGGGGTAGAGAAGTCTCCTGCCGACGGGCCTTCCGAGGCTATGATGGTCTCGAGTAGCAGTAGCGATGGGGAAGGCCTTGTGTTCCCCGTGAAAACAACTGGGGTGAGCAAGCGTCCCAGAGAAGATGCTGAGGGCGCTAAGAAGAAACGCCTTAGACACTCTTCTCCTGGTCGAAGGCAACAACAACAGCAACGACAGCAACCACAACTACAACATCAGCAGCAACAAGAACAACAGAGACAATCACCAACGCCACAGCGGCAGCAACGACAACATCCAAATCAGCAGTAACAACAAGGGCAATTACTTCCGCTGCCGCAGCATCAAAAGCAACAACAAGGGCAAAGGCAGTCACCTCCGCCACCGCAGCAGCAAAAACAACAGACTGGGGCCTTAATACCCCGTCTGCCTCCTCCTCCAGCCCAAAGGGAGTCCACCCTTTCGGGGTCTCCTTCTTCTCAGCAAACAAACCTTCCTCTGCCTGGCCTGAAGTTCCACTTCCCGCAGAAACCAACCTGTTTCCCCGCTGCCCTCCTGGAGGGTGTAAGACGAGCCGATAGTTTTTTGAAGAGACGGTTGGAGGCTGAGAAGGCCATTACTCAGGGAAGGGCAGAAAACTTGTCTGCCGTGAAGAGAGCTGAGCTGGCCGAGGGGGTGAGGTCTCTTCACCCGGCTGGAGCGGTTTTGGATGGCCCAGCCTTGGAGAAGAGGCTGGTGCCTAGGCTTGGACGTGCATTGGCGCCGTTCGGAGCGGAGATGATGGAGGACATGGCCCTGAGCTTGTGCGAGCTCAATTCTGAGAAATGGGCCATCAGTAGCAGTAAGGATCCGCTGTTGCTGACACATGCCGTGAAGCAGCAATTATCCGGGGTAAGCCATCAGTTGTTGTGTTTTGGGATCATCTGTCTTTCGGTCCGGTCTTAACTCATTCTGTTGTCTTTCCTTGCAGGCTTCTATGATCGCGGAACGCTCGTTCCGGGAGGTGGGTGCAGTTCTGGTTCAACTGGAGCAGAGCCAGCTGGCTCGCCAGGCCCTGGAGGCGGAGAAGCAGAAACTGACCCAACAGGCCTTGGAGGCTTCGGAGAAGATTGATCAGGCCCGGCGCATGGCTGAGGAAGAAGCGGATAAGAAATATCTTGCCAAATATCGAGAGTACCGGGCCAACGCAGAGAATGAGTTCAGACAGCGGTCGGATGAGATGAAGGCCAAAAACTCCCAGCTCCGGGAAGAGCTGTCCCAATCCAGGGTGGAGAAGGATACCTTGGAAGCCCGCTTGCAATCAAAAAATGATCTCCTCCTTAAGCAGCAAGAGGAATATTCCTCTCTTCAGAGTAAGCTGCACGAGGAGGAGCAATTTCATAAGAGGAGCAAGGATCTCGTGTCTATGCTGGAGCTGGGGCTCGCCGAGAAGGATAAAGAGATCGGAGCCTTGCAATTCACTGCCTGGGGGCATGTGACCGAGAAGCAATCCGTGCTGAGCCAAAATAGGGAGCAGCGCAAGGAGATTGATTCTCTTAAGGGAGAGCGGGATGCCTCCAAGGCCGAGATGGAAAAACTAAGGGCTCAATTAGCTGTCGCGGAGGCACAGCTGGCAACCTCCGAGGCGGAGCGCTTGAAGGAGAAGGAGGATGCTGAGGTGATACTGAACAGGACGATTAATATATCGCATGTGGTCCTCATGCATCAACTCTGGAAAGTGAACCCGGAGGTACTAGGCTATATGGGAGAGGATGCCGATGCCATGAGGGAGAAGCTACTCGTGTGGGATCAAGGCCCAGAGGCGTATGTCCAAACTTACAACATTGACGAACGTGCTGGAGCCCCTGAGGCGGGAGATCCCGGAGAGGTGGGGACCTCTGAACCTTCCCGTGACTCAGTTCCTCCTTCCAATGAGCCGACTCCGCCAGCCTCAGTTGAAGCCGATGTCCCCGAGGCCGCGGTCGTGGAAGCTGCAGCCACCCCCAATACTTGAAGGGGTTTTATCTTTAATTGTTTTTCATTGCAGACATATTTGCCATAATTATAGCATTCTCCCTTCTTTTCTGCCGAGTTCTTTATTTAACTTTGCGTTTAGGGTAGACTTTTATACGGTAGAAGCTGTTGTAGGGGCGCATGAGGTTTTGGTTCCAACGGCCAGAACCTATGCACTTCCCACTTGAGGCTCTAACGGCTGATGTCTTTTCCCACGTAGTTTCTTGGTTACGAAGGTTTCCTGGTTCCAACGGCCAGACTCCTTTCACCGTATTTTAGCTTTCCTAAGGCAAATAGCCAATCCCGGGACTTGTAGTTATACTGTTCGCTGGGATTGCTAAGGTGAGCCGTTCCATGGTTCGGAACGGGAGTTCTTTTGGTGAGCGTCGCTAGACTTAAGGTTAGATCTTTGCGAAGCAAAACTAACTGTCGTTGCGAACCTCATGGTGGCTGGCTTCAGGGACCTGGCACGGAGCCCTGCGAAGCAAGGCTTGTTGCTGTCGGGGAAATTGCCACGCCCACCGGGTGTGATCCCAGGACAGGGGCTTTGCGAAGCAAGGCCTGCTGTGAGTGGGGGATCGATCATGTCTGCCCCTGGAGCTGAAACTTGCAATGGTTGAGGAGCTCGCCATGCATTATTTTGTGAGATCCGGAGCTGAAGCCTGCGAAGCAAGGCTTACAACGGTCGCGGATCTTGCCATCTTTCGCCTTGCGGGACCCGGAGCTGGAGCTTGCGAAGCAAAGCTCTACAGCGATCGCGGAGTATTCTGCAAAGGACTTGTCAGGGAGTTGGGGGTGTTTCGGCGTAGCTCTCTGAACGTGCCCCAACCCCCAGTCCTGCTCATCGCTAGGCTACACAGGAGATAATTTTCATGATACATAATGGCAGGCATTTCAATGGCAATTTTCACATAAGCACATAATGCACATATGACACGTAATGCAAGCATGTTCATGGCAACAAATTAACCTAAGCTTAACAGTTTAAACATTTCAAACACAATGCTAGCACATAGCACATAAGTGGTGTTCTGTGTATGTTTTGTTCAAGGGGCGTATGGCTATGCCTTAGCCATGTATACCCCCCCAAGTGAGCGTGGGGTCCGGACGTCTCTAGACCGCGTGGTCACTTGTTAAAACGCAGCTTTGAACACAGGGATAAAAAGTGCAGTAAAAGCGGAGTGAATCTCTCCGTGTTTCATTAAATTAGCCTGCTAGGCGCGTGTTTTACAACAGGGAGGATTATTTCCACATTTTTCACTTTTGCTAATTTCACCAAGGACTTCCGACTAGATAGTCCGAGGCCTACTGGTAGTAACGGCGGAGGTGCTCCGCGTTCCAGGCGCGTGGGACTTTAGATCCGTCGAGTCTCTTTAAGTGATACGTCCCATGGCCCACTTTTTCTTGTACTTCATAGGGGCCTTCCCAGTTGGGTCCGAGGACTCCCACTCCCGGATCCTGCGTAGCAGGAAATACTCTCCGGAGGACAAGATCCCCAACTTCGAATGTACGGCTCTTGACTCTTGTGTTAAAGTGTCGGGCTATCTTGCCTTGGTACATTTTTAGTTGGACCTGCGACTGCTCCCGGAGCTCTTCGATCATGTCCAAGGACTCTTGGAGAAGGGCGTGGTTCCGGGTAGGGTCGTAGGTGTCCTGCCTGTGAGAAGGGATCATAGTTTCTACTGGGATGACACGCAACATTAGGATTAATCCCCGTCATATCAGCGTGGCACCACGCCAGGATATCCTGATTATTCTTCACAATGGCCACGATCTTATCTCGAATGGCCGACGGCAGGTTTTATCCCACCTGAATGACTTTGGTGGGATCTCCCGGGTTGAGGATCACCTCTTCGACTTCCTCCATCGGCTCTATCGCCTTCTCGATTCCCACTCTTGGGTCAAGTTCGTCAAAGTATGCCTCTTGAGCACCCTCAGTTTCTGGTAATTCTTCCGCCAAAGGAATGGCAGCAACCATCTCCTGGACCGTGTAGACGGATCGGACGGAGACGTTATAACAGTTTCGCGCACTTCGTTGGTCTCCTCGGAGGGTGCCGATACGCCCATCGTCGCATGGAAACTTCAAGCATAAGTGGCGTATCGAGGTTATGGCCCCACAATCTATTAGGACCGGTCGGCCTAGGATGGCATTATACGTCGTGGGGCAGTCGACCACCACGAATGTGCTGTGCTTGAAGGCACAAGCGTCGCTTTCTCCTCTGAGGGTGACTGGAAGTTGAATTTTGCCTAATGGCATGAGTGCATCCCCATTGAACCCTTGAAGCTGGATGGGGCATGGGGTCAGATCTGTCTCGGTTAATCCGATCGCGTGGAAGGCCGCTTTGAAGAGGATGTTTACGGAGCTTCCGTTATCGACCAAGATCCGTGAGACCTTCTTATTGGCAATCTGGGCTTCCACCACGAGGGGGTCGTTGTGGGGGAAGTGCACATGTCGAGCATCGTCCTCCGTGAAGGTGATGGGAAGGTCCATCATTCGGGGACGTTGAGCAGGTGATTGAACCAAGGCGCACATCTCCCCGGTGTGTTCTAACTCCCTCAAGTACCTCTTCTGGGAGTTGCGGGTGCTTCCGGCAAGGTGTGGTCCTCCGGAAATGGTGGCTACGTGTCCGTCAACGGGTGGCGGAGCAAGGCCGGGCGGATATGGGTTGCTAGGCCCTGGAGCCAACAAGGCAATGGGTGCCGGAGCTGTTGGAGCAGGAAGCGCTGGGAACTGAGACCCGGGAGCTTGGGGGTGACCGGCTCCAGGAGCGCTAGCGGTCCCCCTCTGTCCTGGGGAATATGCAGCTCCGTGAACTACTCCCTGTCCGGGATAGATAATGGGTATCCTCACCCACTGACCGAGGTGTCCCGCTCTTGCCAGTGACTCGATCTCATCCTTCAGCTGAAGGCACTCGTTCGTGGTGTGCCCCACGTCTCCGTGGAACTCACACCTCTTATTGGAGTCTCGCGGACGCCTTCCTCCGTGAGACACTTTCGGGGGCTTCCTGTAGTTGACCATATTACAGGTCGCCCGATAGACATTCTCTCGCGAGTCTATCAAACTGGTATACTCCGTGAACTTGGGCTCATAGTCCTTCCGGGGTTTCTTTGAATGGTCTCCCCGGTTGGAGTTTCTTCCGCTTCGTTTGCTCCGCGATTGGCTCAAATTTCGTTCTGGGCCTTCCGCTTGCGGCTGCGGCTGGCCAGGAGCGATACTACATCCGGTTTGTACAGCTTCGTACTCAGAGAAATGGGTTTGACTCGGCGTCTGAGCAGACGCGGAAGGCCCATACACACTTGGAGTGAATTGGGCTCCTGGAAGTGTGAGGGCTGGTGCGGGAGCTTGTGAAGCAAAGCTCGGCGCAGTCACGGAAGGCGTTGGAGCTGGGGGAACTCCAAAGGCCTGCTGGTAGGCATCCTCAAGGTTGATGATTCCCTGAGCTTTAGACATGAATTCGGACAGCGTTTCTGCCCGTCTCCTTTGCATTTCCCCCCATAGCAGGGAGCCGACAGTAAGGCCCGATTGAAGGGCGATCAGCTTCATGTCATCGCTGACCTTGGTCTTTGCAGCAGCTTCCATCATTCTCTGAATGAAAGCTTTGAGGTTCTCATTGGGTTGCTGCTTGATGTTGGTTAAGGAACCAACCTCCATGTCGTGGTCGCGGGCAGCAATGAACTGCCTCCTGAATGCGGACTATAGCTCCTTCCAACTGTGGATTGATCCGGGAGCTAATCTTTTCCACCAGTCCTTCGCGGACTTGGTAAGGGTGAGTGAGAAGCACATGCATTTGGCGTCCTCACTGACGCGCGCCACTTGCATCATTTTCTTGTATTTAGCTAGGTGGGTACGCGGGTCTGTCCTCCCCTCGTATAATTCTATGTGAGGCATTTTGAAGTTATCCAGGAGGGACGTTTCCGCGATCCTCCGAATACATGGTTTCGGGTCTTCCTCCTCAGAGTCTGACAGGGCCCCACTTTGCTTCCAGACCAGCTTGGTAAAGGCAGCAATCTGTTCCTCGAGCCTCTTTGTATCACTCTCCGGGAGGTCACGTCCCCGGAGCTCGTCATTAATATGATTTCGGAGGTCATCTCCGCGAGGCCGGGCCTTTTCTCCTTTGGCCTTTTCACACTTGGCCTCCAACCTTCTTCTTAGGTCCACCGTGGACCAGCTATCTTCGAGTGCGAGTTCACAGCCCGACCGTCCTGGTTGACGGAATCACTGGGGCGGTTGTTCCTTCCCCTAGGCCTGGGTGCCTTAGCATCGGGCCCTTTAGGCACGGAGTGCCCCCTTGGGGCTGAAGGACGTCTGGGCTTAGGAGCGCCAGAGACCTTCTGCGCGGGGGGGGGGGGGGGGGGGGGGGCAGTCGGCCTGGTGATTCACGCCTTTAGGAGGTGCAGGGGCGTCAGCACGCACAGGCTCTCCAACTTTTTCTTTGCCCTTGTTAGGGGCGGCTTTGGATGGTCCAGCAGCGGCTGGATCCGGCATAGTGGCATCAGCACCACCTAAAACAGAGGCGTCCTCGTCCGAGTCGCCTCGGTCTTCGAACTTGCTTTGGAGGCGCTCCATCATGCGCTGCATTTTTTCGGAGAGGCGCTCTTGCTCAGCAAGCTTGGCTTTGGTGACCTCCAGTTCTTCGGCTACTTGGACCAGTTCTGGGTCCTTCTCATAGTAGCAGCCGTCCTTGTAATAACTGTCTTGGACATACTCTTCTTCATCTTCTAAGTATGTCGTGTCTTCAGTACTGACCCGATCCTGGCGGGATGTCGGGTCTTCACCTTGGTAGTCCAAGGGTTCGTTTTGCACCGCATCTTCCACCACAGTATCGAGGTTGACCCTAGCATTCTTGTCAACCGCGGATTTTCTCGTAGTCACCATCTCTTTAGCACGGAGTGAATACAAAAAACGTACACAGAAAAAGAGCTGACTAACAACTTCCTATAGCTCTCAATGAAAGCACCAAAATGTTTATCGAGTTTTTCGGAAACGAATACAAACAGAATAATAAAAAGATAAGAACTGTAGAAGTGCTGAAATGTAACTAAACAAACAGTGTTTTTTACGTGGTTCAGGCGTTAACAAGCCCTAGTCCACGAGTCGATGTTATTATACTTGGAAAGGATTACAGTAAGATGGCTGGTGTACAAGAACTTCACACACGCACAGTGTTTCTCTCGGGTTCTCTTGAAGAAGATGAAGCTAGAGAGATTTTAGTAGAGTTCTTGCTATGTGATTTGTTCGTCCCTCTTCTTGTAAAATGAAGGGGTCTTTATAGCTAGGGTTTTGGATTAGGGTTTTTCTCTACGTACATGAGTCTTAATTACACCAGCCATAAATAGGGGATACCATTACTGTAGTAGCATGGCTACAAGACTCTATGTGGGTATATTTACGTGAAAGTATGGGGAACACACAAAGTTAGCCGTCTTTTCCAAGTTGTCAGCGGAACAGTAGGCGAAAAGGTACCCTTAGGCGTGCTGGGATGTGTGCGGCTTTGACCTGTCGGGCGTGTCAGGCGGGATCCTGTGTCAGGTGGATATCATTCCAAATATGCCTCCTCCATGACTCGATCGCTTGGTTTTGTTCCGTGCGAGGCACGGAACTGTTTCCGCGAAGACCACTTGAAGAGCTTCTCCTGGAAGGAGCTTCCCTGAAGGATACCCCTTCGGGAGTCCGAGAGAGTTGACGAGTTTCCGTGTCGTGTTTGCTTGAAAGAGTAATCCGGACACTAAACGGGAGAGGCGAAGCTTTTCTGTCCATCCGCGAGCTCTGGTCACCTACCGTGAAAGACATTGGTAATTCTTCTTCCCCGAGGACATCAATCTAAACGCTATCCGGAAATCTGGATAACAATCTTGGTTGGGGATTTCATATCGATCAAAGCTTTGATTTTCTCTGGGATAGCTTCTATACCTCTTGCATTGACAATAAAACCAAGAACCTTTCCTGAGCTTACCTCAAATGAGCACTTTAAGGGGTTAAGCTTCATATCGTAATGCTTAAGGATGGCAAATCCTTCTACTAGATCCTTCATGTGCCCCAGCCTTTTTTAACTTTACCAGCATGTCATCAACATAGACCTCCATGTTTTTGCCTATTTAGTCTCTGAACATCATGTAAACTAGTCGCTAGTACGTCGCGCCAACATTTTTTAGACTAAAAGGCATTACTTTGTAACAGTACAAGCCTACATCAATTCTAAAGCTTGTATGCTCCTCGTGGGCAGGGTGCATACTGATCTGATTATACCCCGGGTAAGCATCAATAAATGTGAGGACTTCATGTCCTATAGTTGCATCAACTAGTTGGTCAATTCTTGGTAAGGGAAAGCGATCCTTTTGGCATGCCTTTTTTAGATCAGTGAAATCAACACAGGTCATCAATTTGCCATTAGGTTTTGGTACTAGGACAGGATTAGAAACCCACTCGAGGTAGGAAGCTTCTCTTATAAATCCATTTTCTTTTAGCCTTTCGACTTTTTCTTTTAAGTCCTTTCACCTTTCTTTATTGAGCAACCTCATTTTCTGTTGTAAAGGCTCGAAGTTGTATCTGTCGATATTTATGGCATTGATGATAACAATGGGGTTGATGCCTACCATGTCCTTGTGCGATCAAAGTGAACATGTCTTGATTATCCCTTAGGAAGTTTATAAGTTCAGACTTGACTTCCTTTGCTAAAAAATTTCCAATCTTGACCATCTTTGTTGGCTCGTCCTGGTTAAGTGAGATTTCCTTCAGGTCTTCAATAGGTTCTGCTCCAGTATCAAAGTCCCCAAAGCAAGGATCAATATCTTCTCCCTCACTTTGGGAAACCCCCTATTTGGAGTTGCTCGCCTCTTTTGAGAGGTATTGCCTTGTTGCTCGATGGTGTTTATTTATGTTCCCATTGTGGGCTTGCATATCGCTGGTCCATCAAATATCATGCTGGTTGTGGCCAAGCCTTTCTTAGCAATTGTAATGGAGGAATTATAGCCTTCCCAAGCCTCTCTCTAATTTCCTTTTGAACATCTGATTCTGGCTTTGGTAGGAAACTTCATCATTAGGTGAAACACAAATGTTATGGAGTGCAAATCGATCATGATCGGTCTTCCTAAGAGGGCATTGAAAGCTGAGGGAATATCGGAAATGAAAAATGTAGCCATAATTGTGTTGTTCACATGTGCAGTTCCCACTGTTACTACTAACCTGATTGTTTCTAGAAGAGCCATCCCTTCTCCAATAAAACCATACAAAATTTCCGTGCAGGGTTCTAGGTCACGAACAGATAACTTCATCCTATCAAGGGTTGTTTTCAAAAGAATGTTTACTGAAGAACCATGATATATCATGTCTGTACTACAATCATGTTAGCAATATGGGCTTCGATTAGTAAAGGATTGTTATGTGGGAATATAACATGTGTGACTTCATCCTTAGTGAATGGTATTGGCTTACATTCATAGCAAGGGGTTTTGGGAGTACGCTCCTCGACTACCAGCACTTCTTCTTCTGGTTCGTGGCGAAGCGTCCAGGCATAGCAGTCTAAGGCTTTTCTACTTTCACCTGCCTGGTACGGTCCTTCGCATATCATGTGTCTACTAGCTACTGGAGCTGACTACAATGATTGAGCTGGTTCATCCATATTGGGTGCAAAAGCTTGGTTTTGATCAACAGGATGTCAAATATATCTTCTCATGGCTTGATGGTTTTAGCTGATGAGAAACTCAAATTCATCCTTAAGCTGGTTACACTCGTTGGTATCATTTTCGTAGTCGTTATGGAAATGACAGAACTTTTTTGTGTCTCTCCTACTTATATCTTTCCTTAAGGGATTAGGCTTCCTATAAGATACCTTAGCTTGTGTAGCTTGAAAGACTTTTGCTCGTGACCCCACGAAAGTATAGTGGTTGGTAAAACGAGGAATATTCTCTCATGGTTTATCGTTGATTTTGGCCTTTTGTTGTTGTTATTGCCATTGTTTAAGTTTTTGATTTGTTTTCCACCTCCTTGGTTATTTTTATTTCCATTACCATTACCATTGGTTGTCTGGTTCTGGTTCTGGTTCTGGTTTGGAGCTCCATTATTCTTGGCTGGAGCAGCAATACTGGTACCTGCCTGATTGGCTTAATCTACTCTTCTAAAGGCTTCCTCTAGTTTAATAAACTCATTAGCTCAATCTAATAACTCCCTCATTGAGTAGACAATTTTTCTCCTTAGGTCAGTCCATAGAGGACCCTTTACTTGGATTCTAACCATGATGACAATTAGCTTTCTATCATTGTTGATTTTCTTCGATCAGGAAACCTCTGCACATAGTCCTTCAGAGGCTCATTTGGCCCTTTCTTAATGTCGACAAGTTCGTTAAGTTCAACAGGTGGGATACAAGCAACAAAGAATTGTAAGTAAAAGAGCCTCATCAATATATCCTAGGATGTAATGATTCCTAGCTCCAGTTTGAATATCCATTGTTGAGCCGAATCTGCTAGAGTAGCTGGAAAGATCCTATAATGGACATCGTCTCTAACCCTTTGGAGGTCCGTTTGTATCTCAAAATTGTTAACATGTGAGATGGGATCTTCCTTTCTAGTATACATCTTCCATGTTTGCATCTTGAACTTGGGAGGTACTATCAGAGCATTGATCCGTTTGGAGAAAGGATACCATTTCCTTCTTTCCATATCGATGTCAGTGAGCTTCGGGGCTGTTAGCTCTTGTACCATTTGGGTAAGAGCATCCAATTGCGCCTGAATTGTAAGAGCAACTAGTGGCACAAAAACTAGTGCTGCAACTGGGATTGCAGCAGCTCCTACTTGTGGTGCATGCAAGATTACTGGTGCAACAGGTACAACAACATTGAATGTGCCTTCCCTCAGCTGATTGAGGACATCGAGGAGGTCAGGCTCTTTATTTCCCAGCCTATTAATGAGATTTCCCCATCTTGGACACCCCCCAACATTTTGACTGCCTACTCAAGGAGGACCATGAGGTGGTCTTATGGGATAGCTCACTGGCTCTTGCTTCCTTGGTAGACAAATAGTCCTACAGGCTACACATTTTCCCTAGGTGAGATATCTTAAGCCCCAGGTGGCCTTGGAAGAACAAACTACCCTCTTGGATTTTCATCATGTCGATGGTCATTACACTGTTGATGGTCCCAGGGTTCATAGTACCGACTATCCCCTTCATCATCATCACCATCTCTATAAGTTATTTGATAACTACAGCTGGCCTCTTTGTCATTTTTCATTTTGTTTCTTCTATGATGATGACCACAGTTGTGTCCAGCATAGTGAGGTGTTGGCTGGCCTTGGTTCTGGCTAGCGGGTCTCTCATTCCTTGGTTGTCAGAATTGAGGATCAACTTTGGGAATTGACCTCCTCTCATTAGCAGGCCTTCCATTTCTAGACACTTGTCTGGCACAACCTTGTTCTCTATTAGGCAGCACCTATTAATCTTGGTGGAGCGGTTGCTACACTATTGGTTGAGTTCCCTTATGGGAGTGATGACTCCTAGCAGGACCAGGAGGGACCACTTGATCATGAGATCGAGTTAGTTGGAGTGGGTTTGGTACTCGTCCAGCTAGTCCAGGAGCGTCAGGTTGTGCTTGACCACTGTTCTCAAGATGAGGGTTCACTGGTTAAGGCCTTGCTACTTCGTTTTGCGACAGAGCAGCCTGCAATAGCCTTTGCGCCTCAGAATTAAGGCGATCAACTTCTTCTTAGCAAGCTTCAAGGGCTCTCTATCTGCGATCCATCTAAGTTTGGAAATTCTGTCTTTGTTTATTAAGGGCTACAGCTACAACTTCTTGAGCTGCTGCTTGACTTTCATGCAAGGCGACAAATTGCTCCTGCATTTGTCCCATGACTTCTTTCAGCTGTTCGAGGTCAGTGTTCAGATCTTCTCCTAAGTCCACATGGGGCTCATCACGCCCAAATGCGGTTGGCCAAGGTGGATTTCCGTGAGGAGGCGGAATCTAATGACCAAGATGTAAAGGTGTCATCTGACTGCTCGATGGGCGATCAGTCTATCCAGTAACAAGGTTTCCTTGTGGTTCTTGGATTTAGCTTCTAGTAGTGATGGCCATTGTTTCAGAGGGATTTGGTAAGGTGGGATCTTGAGTTCAGCTCTCAATGAGAGCACCAAAATGTTTACCAGCATTTTGGTCAATGACATTGAGTCAACTTATACGACAGAATAAGAATTAAACGAACTGAAATCAAGTAAATGACACAATTATAGTGTTCGTCCCCAAGAGTTGGTAATAACCTACGTCCACTTGCACTTGTTTTTATCATTGAAGTCTGAGGCTTAAGATCAAGAAGAAACAAGGTTCAACTTAGTTTCTTAAACTGAGAAAAGAATACAATTCGAAGGGTTTTGTATATAAAGTGCGTACAAAAGAAATCTCTAGCCTTTTCTCCAATAATTTTCACTTAGGGTTAATGATTGAATGAATTCCCTATTTATAAAGAGTCTTAGTGGACTATGAACCCTAAAAATTAATCTAGGCCCTACACATGTAGGTGTGGGATCAATACATTTAGTTACAAATTCCAACAACACGAGAATAATACAATTTAAATATCAGTTACATAAATATCTCGGGATATTCGTTGGTATCTCGTGCAATCCGGATCTTTGGTTAAAAATGCATCCTCATTGAGCAGGTTACATGAACTTTGCTTAATAAGCTTCTATATTTTGATGTAGTCCTCTCGAGCAGCTACTCCTTCCAACCAGCCTTTTTAATTTAATGCGGTGTAATGTCATGTGTCTCTTTCTTAGATGCCACATCATCAAGTCCAAAATTGGGTTAAACAGTCACTATACAACAAACTCTCAAAGAACTCAACTTCTCTTAATTCAATTAACACATTAGACTGCAAGTCGAATAGCCTATAGGCCTTGCTATTTGAGGCATAGCCTACAGATACACATTTGATTGCCCTTGAACCCAACTTAGTCCTTTTAGGCTCTGTGCTCTTGCAATAAGCAAGGCACCCCCACACTTTGAGGTACCCTAGGTTGGGCCTCTTTCCTTTCCATATCTCATATGGTGAAATTTTATTCTTCTTTAGAGGAATTCAGTTTAGAATATGGCAGCAAGGTTTCTCCCCATAACGCAAAACTCAAATTTTCATGTAATAGCATAACATTTATCATTTAAACATATAATTTATTCTTTCTTTCATCTATACCATTTTATTGGGGTGTATAAGGGGTTGTACATTCATGTATTATACCACGCATCTTACAAAACATATTGAATTCATTGGAAAAGTACTCACCGCCCTTGTCACTTCTAATCACTTTAATTTTCTTTCCTAATTGATTTTCAACTTCGGCTTTATAGAATTTAAAACATGCTAGAGGCCTCATCCTTATTCTTAAACAAGCACACATATGTGAATCTAGAACAATGATCAATAAAGGTAATAAAATACCTATGTCCACCTCTAGTAATTATTCCATTCAATTCACATAAATTACTATGCATCAAATCTAACAAATTAGTTTTCCTTTCAACACTTGCAAAATGTTTCTTTGCCAACTTAGATTTAACACATAATTCACACTTATCATGCTCAAAATCATTGCATACAATTAAACCACATTTGATAACTCTTTAAATTGTAATATATCCTATATGAATAAGTCTATTATGCCACACAGCTACCTTTTTCCCACAAAGTAGTTGCCCTTAGACAGAATTAGCTTGTAGGACTCAATCACCACTTTGATGCCCAGTTTGCTCAACAAATGCCCACTCACAAGATTCTTACCATATCTGGAACATACAACACATTGGTCAATAAAACCTTCTTTTCGGATGTGAAGTAAAGATCAACATTCCCCTTGCCCAACACCTTGGATCTATGCTCATTGCCTATTTGGATCTCATGACCATCTCTTGATTCTTCAAAGGTTTTGAAGACATCTCAATCATAAGTCACATGAATGGTGGCACAAGTGTCATACCACCATCCTTGCACTTTCCCTTGGATGGCATTCACCTCACTCAATATAGCAACCAACTCCTCTTCGGTTGTACTGAACTTGGATCCATGGTCATGAGGCATTTGATACTTACACTCCCTAGCCATGTGGCCACTCTTGCCAAAAACAAAGTAAAGGCCTGTCACACCCTTTAATTTCCCTTCATTTTTCTTAAGCACTAGCTAAGTATCCTTCCTTGCTTGGGTTTTCTTGCGAGTCTTCCCTTTGGATTGAGAGGGTTTCTCTATGGCATTAGCTTGGATGTCCCTTCATTGGACTCTTCCATACACTTGTCTCTAGAACAAGACTCATCTTCTATTCTTACGTGCTTCAAGATCTCTTCCAAATATATCTCTTCATTGTTAGGGATGATCTTTTTTCTATAGCTTCTCCAAGAAGGAGGTTACTTAGCTATAATCTCTCCAACAATTAAGGGTTCTGACAATTTCATCTTAAGAGTAGACAACTTATTCACAATAACTTGAAGTTCATGTACTTGGAGGTAAGGGTTTATCATCAAATTATTTAAATTCCATGTATTGAGAATTGAGGAATATCTTGGTACCTTTTTCTTCAGTTTTGTACTTCTTCTAAAGAGCTTCTCATATATCATTTGTTGATGTAGTGTTTATGTAGAGATCATAGAGACGATCCGACAAAGCATTGATATGCGGCCTCTACAAATGAGTTCATCCTCTTCAATTTTTTTGCTTACTATGACCACTTCTTGAGTTTCATCATCCTTTGGGGGCTCCAAATTCTGTAAGTCTTTGTCAATAATGTAGTGCGCCTTCAATGTTTTGAGGAGGAACTTGATCTTGTCTTGCCATCTTACAAAATTTGAGCCATTGAATATATCTAGTCTCACTAGATCTTGAGACATGTACTTGAGGGCTAAGATTTTTGAGCTTTCTTCCATAGCTTTGGTTAGTAGAAAAACCTTAGAGATAGACAAACTTTGATACAAAAAAAATGTTTAGAGATAGAGATTTTTTATTGTTGGGGGAAAAGGCTAATATCCTTGGTTTCATTTTACAACTCAAAGCAATAATCAAAAGTATTCTAACTCTAACGGAAGATAATCACAAATTATATAAACACAAATAAATGAGTGTAAATTTGGCCTTTCTTGAAGAAGAACCTTCTAACATAAAATCATAAGTTTATAATTTTATTGTTAGGATTAATGCCTGAAAGCATATAAAGACATTTTATTGAATTAAATAAAAGAATATTTTTATTATATTTGAATATTATAATTATTGCTTGAACTAATTATATGATAATATCAAGAAAATTCCTTATTCGTTCGTGAGAATATGATCTTGTATTAGTACGAGAAAATTAAGATCACATATAATGATTAAAATAGTCAGTAACATATTAAAGTATGGAATCTTTAATGAATGGTTATTAGTACGGTTTGCTAAGCATACAAGATGCAAGTGATCTAGATTTAGATTATTGATGTGAATAGACATCTTAGTAAAGGTGTTGTATATTATAGAGATTATATATGACAGAACCAATAAGAATTAATTATCTTTATAAACTTGTCATTTGACATAAAGATTTGATTCTTATCTTAATAGATGATAATTTGTATATCAATCTAAATCCTGAGTATTCATGAACTTTTGTTTGTGTTTATTGGATCTTTTGATTTACTCGTTAAGGTTTCTTAGTATAATGAGGCTAATGACTTTTGTTTTGGAGATTCAATATCATGAATGGCTGGGAACATGAATTACAATAATGGAATCCATACTTTCTTAACGGATCGAATATTGGTTGTCTTAAGGGTTAAATCTAGAACTGAATAGCTATTGAGCTCAAATCTATAATTTGATTATAGATTAATTATTCACTAGTGAATTAATGGTACTTAAGGATCAAGAGGTAATTAGAAGGGTAAAATGGTAATTTTGACTAGCTCTAATTGTTAGAGAATATATATTATTGCTCAATGGAATTATGGAAAAACCAAATACAACTCTATACAAAAATACAATGGACAAGATAATATTGATTAAATAAATATTACAACTCAATTGCTCAAAATACAAGTAAATAGAAAGATGTAGAAGAAGAAGATTACAAACTCAATGCTATAATAATACAAGTAAATAAGAAGAACAAAAGAATGAAAACACAAACAAACTCTCACACTCAACCAAAGTGTAGAGTAGTGGGGATCACCAACTTGAACAAGGTTCAAGACCTTTGTCCAAAAGCTTATTTCCCCCTATTCTCTAAGCACTAAGGGATCTCTCAAGGAAATAGCTCTCTGGAATTATTAAGCCTCAAGGTGTATTTTTCAGCCAAGTGCTTTGTGGATGAAAAAAGGTGTATCTTACAAGTGAGCATTAGGCTCCTATTTATAAAGTTTGAGATACCCCTTTGAATTTCAAATTCCACCAACCCTCATGGCTTTTACCAATATTTAATTGGATGTTTATGGAATTAAAATGGAGATTTGGGAGTTATTTGGGATGTTAGAACTGTTCAATTTGGAAAAAACTGAAAATTCACATAGGCTGTCAACCTCACTGGCCGCGGCCACGACTTTTCAGTGGTCGTGGCCACTAGCTTCTGTCCCCCAGGCCGCGGCCACAAGCTATTTTCAGCACAAAAAAGTCATTTTTCCAAAACGTTCCAAAACGTCCCAAATCCTTTCTCACATGATTTTGTAACCTACAAACACCTATTGGGAGTTAAAAATATGTCTCCAACAGTCATATATCATCATGACTTTATGAAATCCAATCTCAAATGTGTAACATATAATATACACATTATTGGGTAATATTTGGGAGTTACAAATTTGTAACTGATTTTGTAACTCCAAAATATGTCACATTTGGGCACACACATTAGTCCAATTTTGTGACTCTCAATAATATGTTACAAGGTGTGACAAATCACATTTTGTCACATTATTTAATCTAATATTATATTATATGAAATAATATAACACTAATTAACGAACTAATAAATGGAGAACGAAACTCTATTTATTGATTATATCAATGGACTACAAGACAATACTCTATAAATACTTAGAGTGCAATTCCATTTTTATAGTGGAGTAATTATGAAATTAATAAATAAGTTTATTGGATTAAAGAGTTTAATTAATAATTGGGTGTATTGGAGCTTTGTATTATAGGTTCATTGTCCCCAGATCATCTCTGTCCAACATTGTCAAGGGTAAGGATGTCAAAAAAAAAAGATTTGTAGAGAGATGGACTTAATTGCAAAGGAATTAATTTTCTAAGGCAAGGAAATAATTATGTGATAGTTATGGGCAATTGATTAATTATGAATTAATTGATTATTTAACTATATAGTTTTTTATTTTGAAAAATTATAGGTTAAAATTAATAACAATCTTGTTTGAATTAATATATAAAGAGAATAATATATATCTTATTTAGAATATGATATTTATTTATTTAATTAAAAATGATATTTTAAGATAAATGTACTTTTGAATTAACTGATATTTATGTTGGAATAAATATATTGTCTTAAAAGTTGATTAAACGTACAAACAAATGAGAAAATTAATGAAAACTCTAATATGTGGGGCGACACACTCACTGTGCAATGAGTGTGGCGCCACACACAGGGATTCCCCAATCCCTGGGATTTGAATTTCAAATTATTTGTTTAATCAATTATTTAATTATTCAATTTTAAATATGATTTAAATTAAATAATGAAATAGTTATTGCAGATCAGTTTTAATTTGAAGTATATTTTTATTCAAATAAATATTAACTAATTAGATTAATTATCTTTATAAAAACTGAAAGAGCGATACTTTCAGGAAGATGATTTTTTATGTGATTAAAAATAGACTATCTCTCTGAGATAAAAGTGATAGTTTTTCTGAACCTGAAAATTGTTCAATTCATCTTTCATCAGTCAAACCTCTCTAGATCTCATGTGTTGAGTGCATCTAGAGAGTCATAAATCAATATTTTGAATCCTCGTGCCCACACACGTCCTTGTGTGTCTAATGATTGGTTTGGAAGATCAAAGTGCTAGCTTTCAGAACTTGGATAGGAAGATCGTTGATTTTATACAAAAAAAATCGAAGACACTTGATAGGCTACAAGAGGTAATCTCTAATATGATTGTATATGATTTAATATATGTATATATGTTTATGATCTTTGATGTTATTAATAATTATTAAAACGGTCCCATTCCCCGCTGCGTATCTTTGATTTGCTCTTTTAATACCAACATTTATGTGAACTACAAATGTTACAAGGCTTGACATAAATGAAGATTTGTTGTTTAGAAATCGCTATTCAAAGCCTTCTCCTTGGAATTGCTTGAAGCTACAACGATGGAATTACATTGGGATTCACAAGTCTTGATCCTTCATACAAGTCAAGCTTTCTTGATGAAGATATTGAAGAAAACTTGTAATCTTCAAAGTTAGAGAGAGAGAGAGAGAGAAAGGTAAGTGATCAAGTCACCAATTAACTCAAATAAACCCTTTAAATAGTATATGAATCTCATTAGACTTAACCAATGAGATTAGAGAATTTTAATTTGAATTTTGGAGCCATAAACATGTCATTGTACATACTCGTACAAACAACTCGGGAGACATGTTGCCTGGCACTAGGCATGCATTGCCTACCAGGCGATGTGTCGCCTTGTCCACTCTTTCAAATTCGAGCGACGTGTCACCTCATGGAGGCATCGCAGATGCCACTGGCTTGGTGCTCCAAAACTTATCTCAAAACATCCCCAAATGCTCCCAAACTTTTTGGGTACTCTTATATACTCCAAAGAAAACTTTGGATCCAAGAAGATGATATATAAATGCATATACCGAAAGTAAAACTCTCACATGTTGACTTTTATGAAATCGTTATGGTTTTGCATCTCTTCGTGCCTAACCAATTTCTCCATGTATTTAACCAATCATAAGAATTAAAATAAACATCTTGCCAATGGTATTTAAAATTTCATGATGTCATCTCTTCTTTTGGATTTGAAGAGAATATCATGGATCAATGTATATACCAGAAGGCTAGTGGGAGCAAGATTTGTTTTCTTGTTTTATATGTGGACGACAATCTTCTTGCAACCAATGATTGGGGTTTTCTCCATGAGGTGAAACAATTCCTCTCAAAGAACTTTGAGATGAAGGATATGGGTAATGAATCTTATGTCATTGGCATTAAGATCTATTGAGATAGATATCAAGGTATCTTAGGTCTATCTCAAGAAGCCTACATCAACAATGTTTTAGAGAGATTTTGGATGAAAGATTGTTCGCCAAATGTTATTCCTAATTTTAAGGGTGATAAATTAATTTTGAGCCAGTATCCAAAGAATGATATGGAAAGGGAAGAGATGAAGAATATTCCTTGCACTTCTATTGTCAGAAGACAGATGTATGCTTAGACTTGACATTACATTTACTGTTAGAGTGTTGGGACGATATCAGAATAACTTAAGTTTAGACCACTTAAGAGCTGCATAGAAAGTGATGATGTATCTTTAATATACCAAGGATTATATTCATATATTGAGAAAAACTGACAATCTGGAAATAGTTGATTAATAAGATTCATACTTCTCTGGTTATATTGATTCACGTAAATCAATATTTGATTACATTTTTTATGTTTACCCGTAGAGTTGTGTCATGGAGAACCTTGATTGTTACATCCACTATAAAACTTAGATTCATTTTGTGTTTTGAGGCCACATCACATGGTCTGTGACTAAAGAGTGTCATTTTAGGCCTTAGAGTTGTAGATTCTATTTCTAGGTCATTGAGAATATTTTGTGATGATTCAGCTGCTGTATTCATGGCTAAGAAAAATAAAAGTGGTACTTGAAGCAAGCATATCGACATTAAGAACTTAGCTGTGAGAGCACGTGTCAAAGAAAAAAAAGTGGTCATTGAGCACATAAGCATTGAATTGATGATAGTTTTTGTAACACCCTACTGTCTTAGAGCTGTTACTAAGTGAGTTTAAAATGTGCAATTAACTCACTAATCGATGTTTTAGGACAAAAGTTTAATTAAACCATAATCAGAGTCATAAATTTGAAAATAAACCTTTCATTGAAAATTATAAAGCGTATAACATTTGGGATCCCAAAAACATTGTTTAGAAATATTTACAATACAAAATATAACCAGAGTCGACTAAACGACAAAATTTAAGTTTAGTACAATCATCCCCCAAAAGTACCCCTGGCCGTGGCAGCCAGGCAGACCAGACATGTACGCGCCGCTCATCACGCTCACCATAGTCAAGGTTGATCGACTTTCCCCTTGCCTTTACCTGCACCATAGAGCACCCGTGAGTCGAAGCCCAGCAAGAAAACCCTCACAAGCAGATAATATATGCATATCAAACACTTAACATAAAATTAAGCCATCATCAGGCTATACACGTACGGCCATGCCGTCCCAGGCGCTTTACCTGGCCTTGGGTTCGCGGTCTATACCGTAAGGATATCGGAGGTATCCCTTGGGGTCTCTCCCTGGCAACTCGCACTCCGCGTGCTAAACGCTGCTCCCGGCCCCTCGCCATTCTCGGCCCCTCACCTTTCCTGGCCGTCGTCGTTCCCAGCCATCGCCGTTCATTCATTTATAAGAACACATATTATAACTAAACAGATACCTAATCACATATAAATTCAATCAAAGGGCTACGCCTTGAAACACAGTCATATAGGGTCGAGCCCTGCAACTCAATCATTAAGGGTCGTGCCTTGCAACTCAAGCTCTATGGGAACAGTAGTTTCCTTACCTGTGTCCCGAGCTTTCCAAGCACTGATGTCCCAAGCACAGTTCCCTAGTCCGAGCCTCGCTGAAATCCCAGTCACAATGCATTAACAATATCCACCCATCAAGTTCTAATCCATTAAATAGCTTTGGGTTATAATTTTAGTCTCCGGAACATTGAATTATATCAATCCGGGTGATAAAATCCATCCCGAGCCTTAACTACTGAATTCCCAAGCCTAAAACCTCTCTAGAACCCAAAAATGCACTAAGCGTTGCGGCCCTAGGAACTCATGCCGCGGCCCCCAGCTTAACCCGAGGCCCTGCCTCATTTCAGCCCACACGCACCGCGACCGTTCCTAAAGGGCGCTGTGCCGCGCCTCCATTTCTAGACACCCCAAGTTCTAAGGGGCCGCGGCCCAACCCCTCGAACCCAGAAAAATCCTTCATTTTCTCTTCTAAAACCAAGCCAATTATCCATAAAAGTCAACCTAACAATCCAAACATTCATCACAGAAGTTCTAACACAGCCTCAGCATCAAAACCTAACAGAAACTAACCCCCAAAACTCAACCAAACAATCATGAACAAATCTCAACTTAGCTCACATGCATACTCTGAATTATCAACAGAAATTCAACATAGCTCATCAAGTTAAGAGCTTACCTTTGCTTAGTTGAACCTCTAAGTTAATCTCCTAAGCTCCAAGCTTCACTTCCTCAAAGCTCTAGCCTTAAATTCTGAACTTCCTATCTCAAATTCCTCAAAGTTTCCCCTTGGTAAAGTTGAGAGAAAACAAGAGAAAGGGAAGAGGATTTTGGGTCGGTTCACAAGGTCTGAAAACTTCCTATGTTTTGTTTTATTAAACTTAGTTTCTAAGGTTACCTCAAGGCTCAGGGTACCAAAAACGTCCGCGAGGGCAAAATGGTAAATTTCTCCAATATTCCTTCCTAGGCATTCTAACCTCAAATATATCTCCAAATATTTATTTCCATAACCCGTTAACCCCATAAAATGTCTAATACCCAAAATACCCATCGACTCGTCCCGAGTCGGATTTTCGACCCTATTGTGACTTTCTAGCTAACCCCCCCCCCCCCCCTAATACTGTCTCGGATCGTGCAACATAGATATATCACAAATATATCACAATTACCACATTTATGCCCTCAATGGGCTAAAATTGCAAACATGCCCCTAATAACCAAACGGGGCCCACATGCATATTTAATTCACCTAATCATGCCTCACTAATAACATATTCACACAAGTTCACATATTATAACAATAATTCACTTATTTCTCTCCAGACACGCTAATCAACGCCCTAAGCCTTATTAGCAAATTTGGGTCGTTACAATTGATCCTTTGACGAAAGGCTTACCACCTCAAAAATTCAAGGATCATGTAGTAAAAATGAGAGTGGGTTCTGCTATGTAGTTTTTATTGTGTAATTGAAATTATTATCAATGAAACTCTTATTTTGATGTTTTCTCATATTTATGTGCATCTTAATTTTATTTGAGAAAATTTTATCTTCATAGGACCTAAATAAACATGGGGTTTATTCATTAAGTTACATTGCCACATAAAGTATATTGTTAAGTAATAAATACATTATAATACATGGAAGATGATACTCGTCCTTATCACTATGATTCATGTGTTTGCTACCTAACTAGGATAATCATTGGGCTTAAATGGTACTGTAGTTTAAATGTCAACCAAGTGAGAGAATGTCAGAATATTATTAGTTAATTAGAATTACGAAATCCCATAATTATAATAGATTATGATTAAATTTAAGATTGAGATTAATTGACAAATATTCTTAATATGGTCAGCATTAATTCAGTTACGCAATTTTATATATTGAGTTACATAATATTGCATATCATATTGATTGTCAAATATTCTGATATCAATTAAGGTAGAGACATTGATGGATGGTCTCACCAATATAAATATAGAGTTATAATCCCCAAACTCACTGGTCATTCTCATACTCCATCTAAAGAGTTAGTGAGAGCTTGGAAGTCCTTTACCCTCACTAATTCTCTTTCTTTTATTTTTTTGTAGATCTAAATTTATAGATCAAACCTATCAAGATCAATGGATAGAGGTATACTATATCGATCCACCTTTTATTTTTGTGACAATCTTATTTAGTTCATTCCACATATTAGGATTGTTTATGTTATGATTGGTTAAAGACAAATGATAAGTGTTAAAATACAAGCTAGGTATAAACACTTAGTGAATTTCACATAGTGTAGATGTGAAATTTGAGTTACAATTGTAGGCACTTTGAAAATATGTTTTTGGGTCAAAAGTGATACATGAAGGTATCTAGGGATCCCCAAAAATTTTGTAGCATTTTCAGGAATTTTATGTAATGACCCACTACTCTAGACTATTTGGACCATTAACGAAACTATACATAAAACTTACATTTTTACGAAAATACCATAATTTATTGAGTAACTTGCAAAATAAGAGTTATTTACAAATAAACAGAATACTAAGAAGGATTATGGGATCCCATTGTTTTTAAAAACAAAAGATGATTTAAAATAAAAGACATTACATAATTGGTGCGGAAAATACACATAAAATCATAAAAACATAAAATGAGACTACATCCTCGAATCGAATAACGCTCGGCCCCTTGACTCCATTCACCATCGATACACATCCTCTAAGCGTCACGAATCTTACCGCCTCTAAAGCTTATTTTCCTGCACATAAAACAGAAAGGAATGAGCCTAATGCCCAGCAAGGAAAATCTAACACATAGTCATACACATAATTTCATAAGAAACATAAAGACTTAACATAATACATATAACATACACTTATTATAATGGCCATTATTACTTAGGGTCCCATAGACTAAACAAGCATATGCCCATGGAATTAGTGGGGTCCTACTAGCTAAGTAGGTCATATGCCCATAACCCATTTGGGGTCTTGTTAGCCATATGGGTCATATGCCCAAGCCTACAAACATACATACATATCATAACACATTTAATAACATAAAACATATAGATAACATAAGCACATAACATATTGATTCTAGCCTATTTTCCTTACCAAAGTTACCGGGATATAATGGACTGAGTTAGGACTTTTGGAACACTCCTAAAACCATAAGAAAGAGTGAGTCTAAAGAAAGGAGATGAAATGAAAGAGAATAGGAAGACTAAACCATTACAAGAAAATATGCTTACCACAACTTAAGTGCTTAAGAACATGGATTCCCTAACCAAAATAAGAATGAGGTTAGGAAATTGAGTAGAAGACTAAGAGAAAGGAAACATAACATAAATCAACTGAACTAGAGTTTTGGTTACCTCAAAGACTTGAAAGACCAATCTATACCTCCACCGAAATACTATAGAACTCACTTCCCAAAGTGTTTGATAAGCTTATGATGTTTAAGCTTATAGTTTTCCCAAACCAGGTGTTTAAACTCTCACACTCACTTAACACTAGCAGCTTCTGAACTTAGAGCAAATGGTGAATAATGGCTGGGTACTAGGTCCTATTTATAGAGTTTGGGAATGAAAATATCTTGATTTTACTTGAATAAAAATAATGGCTTTTTAGGTGAAAATCATTTGAATAATCGTTCAGCAGAGGCTGAAGACTCGTTCAAAAGATGCTGGACTGTTGAAGGAGTTTGAATGGCTGAAAGGAAAAGAATTCAAAAGCATTTGAAAACATACTGGAGGAGGCGATATATCGCCCCCTGTAGGCGATATATCACCTGGGCCAGTATGCCCGAGGCGACCATGCATCGATTCGTGTTTTCCGTATCTACGTGCTGCGATATATCGCCCCCTATAGCTACGATATATCGGCACACGCTGAATATTTAAACACGAAATTACACATTTTTAGCTAAGTTTGAATGGAGTAAACAACCTTGACTAAGCCTTTAACGTATTCAAAGCTGCTGACTGACCCTATAACATTCAAACTTTACCCTTATTTAATTTAATCCTCCAAAATACTTAATCCTTAATTACCATTCATAACATGTGCTTAAAATCCTATTGGTTGATGTCTAAACCTTATAATATAATAAATATAATCCTTAATATCAGTCACATTAATCAAACCTTAGGTTATACTTAATATTCTTAAACTATAGATTAAACTTAGAAAATCTATAAGTACTACTACGAGTGTCCAAATAATTCCCGGTCTGAACCAAAAATCCATGGTAACAAAGATAACACTAAACATACTATAATACTACTAAACAATTAGCTAAGTAAAGTTCTTGGACTCTACATTTTAGGACCATTGGAAGGGTCAAAATATAGATAGGGTTGTGATACATCGCCCCTAACTGGCGTAGCATCGCCAAAATGTGAAGGGACTCAAAAGCCCAGGAGGCAACATGTCGCTTGCTAGTAGGTGACACATCACCTGTCATGTCCGTACGGTTACATAAATAAGCACCAAATGACATGTGAATAATCTCTAATCCTATTAGTTAGACCTAATGACGATACCTACACTATAAAAGAGTCATCATAAAATTTTGGAAGACTTGATCACTCTCTCTAATCTTTCTCTAACCTCTCTATCTCTAGCTTTCAAGAATCTCTAGTTTTATCCAAGAAACTCATAAAGAAAGTGATTGAATTTGTGATTTTAAGTCTTTTTCAATCCCAATGCTCATTTTTCCTTTAGAAAGGGCTCTAGCATCACTAGTGGCTAGGAAATAAAGATCTAGAACAGTGGTACAAATCGTGTATAAGCCTTGGTTTTGTGTTTTTGTATTTGAAGAAGGAAAAGGATCAAAGTGGTGGTTCACCTAGGGTTTTGAAGTTTCAACAAGGTTGATGAAGATTGTTCAAGAACTGGGGTCCGCATCATCTTTCTCAATCTTTATTTGGTCTCTGCAACCATTATTTTGTGTAGATTCTAGATATTGTGGTGGTGTAATCTCACTCTCCCCCAACATTCTAATTTTGTATAATCTGAGATAGAACATCATAGAAGAATCTAACTCTTTTTTGGCTTTGAAGTTCATGAGTCAAGACTGTGTAAGATTTAATAGGTTTGATGGGACTAACTTTGTTCATTGGCAAGACAAGATTAGATTCTTGCAAACCACTCTAAAAGCCTCCTATGTCTTGGATAAAGACGTAAAACCATTGGGAGCAGCCAAGGAAGATGATACTCAAAAATTTGTCATAGAAAGGAAGATGATGCTCATGAATTGATTTGTAGGGGTCACATTCTTAATGCATTATCAGATCATTTGTATGATCTTTACACCGATTCCATGACCGTCAAGGAGATTTGGGTAGCCTTGGAAAAGAAGTACAAAGTGGAAGAAGAATGTACAAAGAAATTCCTTGTTACTCAATATATGGAATTTAAGTTCTATGATATGAAACCCCTTCTCCCCCAAATATATGAGTTGGAAATTATTTTGAATAAGTTGTCTACACTTAATATTGTATTGCCAGAATAATTCCTTGTGGGTGCCATAATAGCCAAGTTGCCTCCATCTTGGATATTTCATTGGAGGAAATCCTCAAACATTTGAGGATTGAGGAGGAATCCTATTCTAGAGATAAGAACAAGGATGAGTCTAAAGGAGAGACTTCAAAAGCCTATGTGGTGGCCAATCCTCCTAACAAATGAAAATGAATTGGGAAGAACAAGGGCAAGGGTAAAAAACCCTTAGGGCCCAAGAAGAATGAGGGACAATTCAAAAGTTCCATGGGACCTTGCTTTGTGTATGGCAATAATGGCCTCTTTCCTAGAGATTGTAGGTTCGAGAGGAACCATAACAATGAAGTAATAGTCAACTGAACCAAAGAAGAGCTAGTGGCACCACTAAGCCAAGTCATTTTCATTCATGGAAAGATGAATGGGTGGTGGTATGATACATGTGTCACCATTCATGTTACCTATGATAGATCTCTATTCAAGACCTTTGAATCATCAAAGGAAGGGCATGAGATAAAAATGGGCAATAAGAAAAGGTGCAAGTTTGAAGGCAAGGGAAATATTGATTTATTCTTCACATTCGGCAAGAAGGTTCTACTCACCAATGTCTTGTATGTACCGGAAATGAGTAGAAACCTTGTGAGTGGTAATTTTCTTGGAAAACCGAGAATCAAGGTTGTATTAAATTCCAGCAAGCTTACTTTATCCAAGGGAAATGTGTTTGTGGGAAAGGGATATGCTTGTGATGGAATGTTTAAACTTTGTACTTCTATTGAAAATGTGAACAATAAAGCTTCCTTTTCTTCTTGTTATATGCTTGACTCAAATTCTATTAATTTGTGGCATGTTAGACTTGCACATATAGGATTTAGCACAATTAAAAGAGCAATTAAATGTGGATTGATAGATTGTGATGATGTTGAGCATGATAAATGATAATTATGTGTTAAATCTAAGATGGTAAAGAAAAATTTTCCAAGTGTTGAAAGAAACTCTAAGTTGTTAGATTTGATACATAGTGACTTATGTGAACTAAATGGAATGTTGACGAGAGGTGAAAGTAGATAGTTTATTACTTTTATAGATGATTGCTCTAGGTGCACATATGTATATTTTCTTAAGAATAAAGATGAAGCATTTAATGTGTTTAAAGCTTATAAAACGGAAGTTGAAAATCAATTGGAAATGAAAATTAATGTGCTTAGAAGTGATAGGAGTGGTGAATATTTTTCAAATGATTTCAACTTGTTTTGTGAAGAGCATATAATAATACATAAATGTACATCCCCTTATACTCCACAACAAAATGGTATAGCAGAAAGGAAATATAGAACATTTCTTGAGATTATTAAAGCTATGCTATTACATTCTAAATTGAGTTTTAGTTTGTGGGGTGAAGCCTTGTTATCCACTTGTCATATTTTGAATAGTATTCCCATGAAGAAAAACAATCTCTCCATATGAGTTATGGAAATGAAAGAAATCAAGCATTGGTTATCTTAAAGTGTGGGGGGCTCTAGCTTATTTCAAGAGTACCGATCCTAAAAGGATCAAGTTGGGTCTAAGGGCTATAAGATGTGCATTTGTGGGTTATGCCCAAAAGAGCAAAGCTTATAGATTATTAGACTTGGAGTCTAATGTTATAATTGAATCAAGAGAGATTGAGTTCTTTGAAAACATGTCATGCATTGTCAACAAGTTAATAGAGCCAACTCAAACTAGAGAACCTCAAGAGAAGACTCCTAAAATGGTTGGTGAACAACCTCAATTTCCTAGAAAGAGCAAAAGGCTCAAAGATTTGGGATTAAGTGAGAAGTGTTCTCAAATAGAGACAATATACCTTGTTGAAGGTGATAATGAGGAAGTTACTTTGCAATACCCAATAGTACTTCAAATAGAAGATGGTCCCAAAACTTTCAAAAAAGCAATGTCCTCAAGGGACTCTGCTTTTTGGAATGAGGTAATTATTGATGAAATAGATTCAATTATGTCAAACCACACTTGGGAATTGGTTGACCTTCCAAAGGGGTCTAAACCAATTGGGAGAAAATAGGTATTTACAAGGAAATACCATACCGATGGCACCATACAAACCTTTAAGGCTAGATTAGTAGCCAAGTGATTTAAACAAAATGAGGGAATATATTACTTTGACATTTATGCACCAATAGCAAGAACTAATTCTATAAGATTTTTTTTCCTTAGCATCTATATGTAACTTTTATGTTCACCAAATGGATGTCAAAACGACATTCCTAAATAGGGATCTCGAGGATGAGGTCTATATGAAACAACCAAAGGGTTTTGTTCTTCAAGGAAATGAACATAAAGTGTGTATACTTGTCAAATTATTATATGGTTTAAAACAAGCTCCAAAAATATGGCATGAGAAGTTTGATAAAGTCATTGTGTCTAATGGATTTAAACACAACAATGCGGACAAGTTCTTATACTCTAAGACTTATGATGACTATGTAATATTAGTTGTCTATATGTAGATGATATGTTGATTTTGAGTAATGACATGAAAGGAATAATAGAAACGAAGAGGTTTCTATCTTCACACATTAAAATGAAAGATCTTGGAGAGGTGGATGTCATTCAAGGTATCAAAGTTAGAGGGAATAGTGGGGGTTTTGTGTTGAGTCAAACCCACTATGTTGAGAAAGTGGTCGATAAATTTAGTCATCTCAAAATCAAGGAGGCATATACACCATTCGATTCAAACATGGAGTTTGAAAAGAGTGGAGGAAGAGCGGTGACTCAATTGGAATATGCAAGTGCAATGGGAAGCCTAATGTACGCCGCTCATTGCACAAGAGCAAATACTGCATTTGCGGTTAGTAAACTTAGTAGGTTTACTAGCAATCCTAGTATTGGAAAGCCCTTGAGAGAGTTCTTGGTTACCTTAAGGGTACCAAAGAGTATAGTCATCACTATACAAACTTTCCAAAGACACATGAAGGATATTCGAATGCTAATTGGATATTGGGAGCTGGAGATAATCTCTCCACCATTGGTTGGGTGTTTACTCTTGGAGGATGTTGACTGTGAGAACTTGTCAATGATATAGGATCGGAAAACTCAAAGTGTATTGCAATAACTATGTAGAAAGAAGATAGAAAGAACTTGAAGGAGAAAGATGTAGAAACACAATGGTGCAAAAATCATATATTCCTTAATTGTCTGAGCATACAAAGAATTTTCCAACACCTTAGTCTAAGGGGTGGAAGTCTATTTATAGCTGGGCTCTAATGGTCCCTGATACATGGTGATCCCATGGGACAAGAACGTGCGCAGGTACATTGTCATGGTAGTGGTGCAGGATGTTGTGGTGTCGACTCTGGTACATGGTCGAGGGTGCTCAGGTAGTGCCTCCACTCTTCATACGAGTTCGTACTGCCACTACTTGTCGAACACGGATGTCAGGGTCATGCCTCTGTCCTTCTCAGGGTTGTACACCCCGTACTCATATACATACCTTGTACTTGATGGTCCTTCTTATATGTCCAAGACAACATTTATGCAATATTTCTCCCATTTTGCTAAGTGTGAGAAAGCTTGCAAGTTACTAGAAGTAACAGGCTTAGTCACCTTCACCAATCTCGACTTTATATTCAATAATGAGGGGGTTCCAACTAGTGTCCCTAGTACATATACATGAGATTTCATATGTACATGCCGCGCGAAACCAAGGTAGGTGTGTGGGTAACAAGAAGGGTTCTCGTGCGAGGCTTCGGGTTTATCATGCGCGATGCCTCGCATCAGGAGGTGGGTGGCACCTTTGGATATGGCGAGGTGTACACGAGTGATGGGTCACCAGGGCCCTCACATAGTGAGGCCATTCATGAGGCCTTATGTGAATGACGAGTCACCAGGGCCCTCGCATAGCTAGGCCCTCCACGAGGCTTTACCCGGGTGACAGGTTCCTAGGGCCCTCGCATAGCGAGGCCATTCACGAGGCCTTATGTGGATGATGGGTCAACATGGTTGTAACGCCCCCACATCAATATGGCTGCTTCTTGGAATGATGACTGGCCCTACAAACCAACATAAGTCTTTCCAACGTGCTTTGTCCTCACTTGCACTTTTCCCAGGAAAACTTCCCAGGAGGTCACCCATCATGAGACTACTCTAGGTCAAGCACGCTTAACTTTGGAGTTCTCAAGTGATGGGCTATCAAAAAGAAGATGCATCTTGTTGGCATAGGTAGTACCCATCAATCCATTTATGCTCTCTTCAAATGTGCAGTCCCATACCTACACAGTCTTAGAATCATCACACTTGACCTTCCTTAGACGATGTGGGATTGCACAGCTTATACCCAGTCTTTCCCCCTACGGATCACAGGATTCTGACAGTCACAATCACCCTTCCTTTAGGTTCCGACGTCCTCGTCGGCCATACTTCCGGCTGGGTCAAGGCTCTGATACCATTTATAACGCCCCACGTCACATTGGCTGCTTCTTGGAAGGATGACTAGCCCTACAAACCAAAAAGAAGCTGTATCTTGTTACCATAGGTAGTACCCATCAATCCATTTAAGCTCTCTTGCAATGTGTAGTCCCATACCTACACATTCTTAAAATCATCACACTTGACCTTCCCCAGGTGGTGTGGGATTGCACAGCTTTTATCCCGTGATCCACATGGGGAAAGACCGGGTAAAAGCTGTGCAATCCCACACCGCCTGGGGAAGGTCAAGTGTGATGATTTTAAGACTGTGTATGTATGGGACTACACATTGCAAGAGAGCTTAAATAGATTGATGGGTAATACCTATGCCAACAAGATGCATCTTCTTTTCGATAGCCCATCACTTGAGAACTCCAAAGTTAAGCATGCTTAACCTAGAGTAGTCTCATTATGGGTGACCTCCTGGGAAGTTTTCCCGGGAAGAGTGCGAGTGAGAAAAAAGCACACTAGAAAGAGTCATGTTTGTTTGTAGGGTCAGTCATCATTCCAAGAAGCAGCCATAGTGACGTGGGGCATTACAAAATTGTATCAGAGCCTTCACCCAGCTGAAAGTGTGGCCGACGGGGACGTCGGACCCCTAAGGGGGGGGGGTGATTGTGACAGTTAGAATCCTGTGATCCACAGGGGGAAAGACTGGGGAAAGACCGGGTAAAAGTTATGCAATCCCACACTGCCTGGGGAAGGTCAAGTGTGATGATTCTAAGACTGTGTAGGTATGAGACTACACAGTTGAAGAGGGCTTAAATGGATTGATGGGTACTACCTATGCCAACAAGATACATCTTCATTTCGGTAGCCCATCACTTGAGAACTCCAAAGTTAAGCGTGCTTGACCTAGAGTAGTCTTATGATGGGTGACGTCCTGGGAAGTTTTCCCAAGAAGCGTGCGAGTGAGGACAAAGCACACTGGAAAGACTCGTGTTGGTTTGTAGGGTCAGTCATCATTCCAAGAAGCATTCATAGTGACGTGGGGCGTTACAAAGGCCCTTGCATAGCGAGGCCCTCCATGCAGCGTATACGGGTGACTGGCACCCTCCATAGCAAGGCCCTCCATGAGGGTTGCATCAAGCCTTACGTGGCAAACTTTGTATGCGTATCCGGCCTCGCATATCAAGGCCCTTCATGAAGGTTGCCTTATGCCTTTAGTGATTTTCCTATATTCACACTTGCCCCGAGTCTATGAGCACACTTTTAAGTGTGCTTATAGACTCTTTCATATGCTCTTCGTGTGATATGTATGGTGCTCGTACTTCATCTTCCTTGAAGGGGTGTTGAAGGCTCACCTTTTGAATGATACCTTGTGGTGAATGAGGAAACACGAAATGCCCCTTGGTGGTGTGTTTCTTTCTAGTTCATAAAGAAACACAAAGGCCAACTAGCTTTGGTGGTGATCCAAGTGTGTCTTTAATTCCAATAGGGCTAACCATTTCTAAGTGCGGATCCCAAGGTTTCCAAGACTCTTAATCTCCAGTATTCACCCTAGACTTGATCCAAAGGCTTGGAAGTCTTGACTCCTCCTATAAATACCCCAAGGCTTGGATTCATTTTTCACACTAAAACTTACTTAGCCTAGTGGTATCACATGGAGGCTATTTCCAAAGGCTCCAAAGTTCTATCCTCCATAGAAGCAATCTTGAGGTAATTTTCGCCCCCTTTAAATTAATCTCCTCTTTTTTTTTTTTTTTTGAACTTATTCTTCCTTGCCCATGTTTGCATTGCAAGGAGAATAAGGTGTTTTCACTTAGGAGGTTTCTCCACACCCCCCCCCCCCCCCCCCCCAAGATCCACCCCTTGCACACCCGAGGATTCATTCTCACACATCCAAAGGTTCACCCTCGCACATCCAAGGACCTGCATACACGCACCCTGGTATACCTTCCTCTCCCAATGATATGCATGTCTCTTTTATCTTTTAAACGAGGGTAGGGCCATAGGTTAGTGTGTAGTTATTCTTTAAGGGCTCTTTATTTCCATGGCGTGTTAGGCGCGTATACATGGGTCTTTTATTGTACACCTGTTACACTCATGTTGTAGATTTAGGGTTGTCTTCACGCACACACGTCACCAAGTCTTATCTTGCTTATGGCGTTTGAGTGATCTTTTAAAGTTCTGCCTGACATTGAGTTTATCGAGTTGTCATCCTCCGACTCTGAGGTCGATGTTTCCAAACCCTCTGCAAATGGGGGTGTGCAAATGTTCTTCCTGCAGAGGTTATCCTACCTCTGGCAGAAGGCATGGGATCTTGAGAGTGAACTTGAATCTATTACTAGTGGTGGGGGTATAGGTTTCTCCCCATGGCACAAAACATACGTCTCCTGACTAAAATCAACCCTTCAATATTGCATAGCCGAAATCACTTACCTAGAGGAAAACCTACCGCCTGAACCTCCATCTTCCTATGGTGATGGAGCCCCAGGCTTTGGGGTTCCTGCCTGTGGAGGTGCTGATTGTGATCCATTTGAACCTGAGCTCCTTTCCATGGTTTATCCCTCGTTTCTTCGCCTGTCCACAGTCGTATGTCATAGGGTCAAGCAGTATGCGGGTAGACATAGGACATGTAGAGGGCCTTCTAGGGGGTTGATGAAGTCAGTGGCTCACAAATCGCCTGTTGTCTCTGTCAGAGTATCAAACATGCCGAGGGGGATCCTTGACAATTCTGAGGATGCGGGCATCGTGTCTTCTCTTACCCGGGTCAAGCTTTCCAACATGCTGAAGGCCCATCAACTATCACCGAACATCAGCTTCATCGTTCCATCTTGCAATGATCGTGCGTCAGAGCCATCTGAGGGGCTTGTAGCTTTCAGCAACTTGGTAATCAAGTCTGGAGGGATCTTGCCAGTTCACCCCTTCTTTGTTAAGGTACTCAAATATTTTGAGTTGGCACCTCTCCAACTGTCTCTCAACTCTTGGGTTGTGCTTAGTTGTTTGTATATGTTATACAAGCAAGTGCACTCTCGGGGGCCCTCCATGAGTGAGATTCATCATCTGTACACTCTTAGGGCGAACCCAACAGCCCCTAGCTTCTATCAAAAAGTTACAACTCTCACAGGGTACCCCCTCGTGGAGGGTTCTCTTTCCAATAGGGGTTCCTGGAAAAATGATTTTTTTCTTTACCAGCAATGTATCCACTCAACATACGTGTTTTAACACATCAAGCTTTTTTTACCTGCATATATACATATAATTTTTTCTACCCCTCTCCTCAGGTTTTTCTAACTATACTTTTTTCTTTTTCTTGACCATATGTATTGAAGGGGTTGTCAGCCCCACCTTGAGTCTGGCAGCCCGCGATCACGTGGCAGAGATCCTGGCTATGCCGGGTTTGCGCAAACAGGCATGTAGCCTTTTTACTAAGGGCAATCTCTAGTCATGCAAGTTGCTGTCTCCAGATCAAGCAATTTCTGTATGCTCCATCTCATCCAAGTTTACCATCCTGAAGGTAATAGACGATGGTGACAATGATGAAGATTATCACTTCTCTGAGGGTGACCAGATGAGATCGAGGTGGAGTTCAAGAACTATTCATGTCTACGATCCTTGGCTGACAGGGTTAGGGATGTTGCCGATGATGGACATACAGATGGTGTCACTTCTTAGATCCCATCGCTAGTGGTGTGTGGCAAGTTTTCTTTCAACACCCATGCTCCTGCTCCTCATATCCCGAAGAGGAATTTCATCTTGCCTTCTTTTGACGACGCCCTTCCACACTCGGGGGCGCATTTGGGGTAGGCGTGTTTGAGTGCCTCTCTTCCTAAAAGGGTGACGCTACGCCCCTCTGCTCCCCATGCCTCCATGGACGGATCAGGACCTTCCTCATCCCCTTCCTTATCTAAGCATGTATCAACAAGTATACATGTCTCACCCCACCGAGCTCATACTTTCGCTTCCCGGGGTCATCCTTTGGTGAGCCAGTATGGAGAGGCCATGATCCATTACATGGGTAATATTTCTGAAGGCATGTGTTGGGTGAGGCTTATATGCGAGCCTCTATGCAGGTGCTTGTCAAAACACTTAATGTATGTGTTTTCGATTTTGATATCTTTTAATCATTGATGTTTTGTTTTGTTTCATTGTTTTTACTTAGGCTTCCATCTTGGGTCACCTTTTTGTCGCCTCGAGCTCCTTATCCAAGCAACGATTACAGCTCGAGCTTGAGGGGGAAATGAAGAACCTCTCCATGGCCGAGGCAGAGAAAGATGGTTTAACCGCACGGGTCAGCGACTTGGAGGGCCAGCTTGCTGAGGCGGTTCACCAGAGGGATGCTGCACTGGCCAAGGCTGCTTCAACCTCTCACTCCAATACCAGGCTCAAAGCCACTATTCATACCCTAAATGAGAAGATTAATTCTCTTGAGAATGAGCTGGTAAAGGCTGAGAATGGTATAGTCAAGCGCACGTTGCACACCGTGTGGAGGACCAATCCTGATGTCAACCTGTCTTCCTTTGGAGAGTATGCGACTGAGAAGATTTTTGAGTGGAAAGGTCTGGGTGGAAACCCATAGGCCCCTCTCCAAGGCTTACTTATATATATTGTTGTTGTGTAACCCTCTGTATTGTTTTTTTTTTATATGGAACTCTTTATAGGTCTTTATAATATGTGGAGTTCTTGCTTATTTTTTATATCGACTACGAGGATGCACTGGCCTTCCTTTCCTTTGTCATTCTCTTTTGGTTATCATGCGTAAGGGACTTTGATAAGTCCCTCTTTTTTCGATGAATTCCTTATGTCTTCCTTGGGCTAATAATAATAGTCTTTTTTGGTGCACCTTGACTATACTTGTAAGGATATATTAACCCTTTGGGTTCTTAGCATCCTTTCATATTCTTTGTGCGCGCTTGTAATTTTGTATGAGAAACGTCCTTCTGGTCATTATCTATAGTACTATTTTTACAAGGGCCTCCTTTAGGATCCTTTTTGGCTAGACGGCCGCTCTAGGCTTATTATTGGATGCTCTCCTTGAGGTCTTACCCCTCGTGGAGGTATTAACACTTCTTAGGACTTTGTCATTGTGAAATATTTTTACTTCTTTTCACAAGCGTCTCTTGTCGGACACTTTTTGGCTAGACGACTTGGTGGCCGCTCTAGGCTTATTGGTGGACATCCCCATTAAGGCCTTACCCCTTGTGGAGGTATTAGCCTATCATGAGGTTATCCTTATGGAACCTTTTTTCTCCCTTAGCATCCATAAAGGTAGCTAATCCTTATGAATACAAGAGATGCTCTGGGCTTATCAGTGGATGTCTTCATTGAGACCGTACCCCTTGTGGAGGTATCTAGCCTTTGTCGCGAGCCTATCCCTACAGAACCTGTTGGCTCCCTTGATATCCATAAGGGTAGCTAACCCTCATGAACTCAAGAGATTCCTTGCAAGGTTTTTTTTTACAATATATATGTGCCTCCTATCCTGCCCCCCAAGTGTTTGGTGGGATTCATTCCATTGAGCACTTTGATCGTTTCGTTCCTAACATAGATGTTGACAATGTGTGCATATTTGTTATATAAACACATGCATATAGGAGGAATGTAATATGTGAGATAGGCAAAAATTTCATTGATAGCAAGCAGATTGCAAAGGCACGTATGGCAACATTGTAACTACTATGAGGTTATCTAGGCAACCTTTTTTTATTTTTACTACTAAAATTAACATAAGGTAGACAAACAAGGCACGTATATTTCTGCATTAGAAGAAAAAGTCTTAATGGTAATATTCATTGAGTTTTTCTGCATTCCATGTTTGGGGTATAACCACGTCATCCACCCCCAAGTGTGAATGTGGGTCTGCGCCTCAATGTATCACAATCACCATCGGTTCTCATGGCTTGGCAATTGTGTGGAGAGAGATATTATAACACTCTCTTGCTTCCTTTTGTTCTCCATTTATGCTTGCTATCCGCCAGGAGTTGGGAATTTAACAGACAGGTGATATATCGAGATCACCGCTTTTAATTCTCTCAAGGACGGTCTCCCTAATATCGCATTGAAAGCTGAAGTGCAATCTACTACAACAAATTTTGTCATGACAGTGTTATGTCTGGGTTGCTCCCCCATGGTGAGTGCTAACTCGATGGCTCCTAAAGGTCGTATCGGATCCCCATTGAATCCATATAAGGGGGTATGGTAGGGTTTTAAGTTCCTGACTCCCAAGCCCATCTTCTACAATGTGGGGTGATATAAGATATCTACGGAACTACCATTTTCCATGAGGAATTGATGCACTCTCATATTGGCCAGTTGGACAGTCAACACCAGTGGGCCGTTGTGGGGAAAATGCACCCCTCACGCATCTTCCTCTATGAAGGTTATCAAATCATTTTCCCCCTTAAAGTTCTTTGGGGTCACTACTCCAGGCTCATGGTGCACGGGGATGGACTTCATCTTGCTTCCCTGACATATCCATCTAGTACTTTCCATGACTCTCCTCTGAATCCTGGACCTCCGAACACCATTCTTACTTCTCCCTGCACATCCAGGGCTCGCTCTCAAGCCTGCAAATAGGATGGCTGATCTTCTAGTCCTGGGTTTTCCCCTCTAACATACCAGCCTAAGTGCCCCCTGTGTATGAGTTCCATGATTTCTACTTTCAAGTGGGTACATTCCGCAGTGGTGTGGCCAATATCCTTGTGGTACTGACGATACTTACTGTGGTCCCATTTGGATTGGTCTCCCTTCATCTGCGGGGGTCTTTTGAAGGGCACCATATTCTCATTTGTGAGGAAGATATGTTCCCTGGAATCTGTTAGGTCTGCATAGAAGGTGTTTCGCATTCGCCTGGGTTCACCTATGCATACGTGCTTTCTCTGGTAGTCGTCCCTGGACCCTTCATACACTCTTTACTTTTTTGTACCATTTGAGCCTTCATGGGCTGAGGGCTTGAAAAGGGGTTCACTTTTTCTTGTCTTTAGATTCTCATGGCCAACCTCGACACGAATGTACGTTTGTGCTCTTTCATAGAAGTCGTCTAAGTCAGTGACCTCTCTTTTGAGCATATTATCCCATAACTTACTGCCTGGGTGCACTCTAGTCGTGATTGCCATCTTGAGTGCTCCTCTTGTCAGGCTTCCTACCTTAGCTACCTCCATGTTGAACCTGTGGATAAAGCTCTTCAGGCTTTCGCCTTTGCCTTGCTTTATGTTAGTGAGGTTAGTACCTGGCATGGTGTAATCGCGCACTGCATGGTGCTGCTAGAGAAATTTGTCAGAAAATTGTTGCCATGACCTGATGGACCCTGGCCTAAGTCTCTTGAACCACTTTTATGTTAGGAAAACTTAAACAGGATCTTTATTTATTTTCATGTATATCTAATATTAAACAAATTAATACGAGATAGCCTAAAACATGTTTCTAAAATTGAATTCAAAGAGAAACAATGAATAGAATACTTACAGTATACCCAGCGGAATTAAAGAGTCCTTCCTTCAGTTTCTCTAACTCTTGTATCCTCTCTGTCGCAGAGTATTATCAAGAAACTGAACCGATCTTCTATTTTCTTCACAATCTTCCAATGTATCCTTAGAATCACCTAGACTAGTGTGGGAAATTCTCAACACATGAGATGGATATAGAGAGAAGAAGAGAAAATAACAAGGAGGCTTAGAAAATGACTTGTGTTTAGAGAGAATCTAAAACTATCAGAAAACCAGTGATTAAACTTATCAAACTTGTGTTTTGACTTCTCTCTAAGCACTCCTTTTATACACTCAATTAGGTCATTTAATTTAATTAAAAAATCAATAAAATAATAGCCATTTTAAAGCCCTAGGTCGAAATTATCATGGGCTTTAGGCCCGTGAAATTTCTCATTTGATTATAAGCCCATTTGACTTAAAATCAATGCCTGCATTATTTTCTATTGATTTAATTAATTAAATAATTATTTAAATCCTTTATCAAATTAATTAGTTATAATTTGAACCTTGATTTAAACTTATTTATTAATTTAGATACCAATTTATCTTAATTAATAAATCTGCCATAATTTATCTTTTCTTCTAAAAAATACATAACTCTGTAAAACTATACAAAATTGACCTGGTCAACTTTGATAATTCTAATTGATAATTAAATCAATTAATTGATACTATCTAGATGATTTTATCCAAGGTACAATGGGGACCATGGGCCTATGAAATCAAGCTCCAATAAGTTATCATAAATCTAACAAATAAATTTACTAACTTATTAATTCCTTGTGACTCCACTATAAACTCGGAATTGCAGTCTTGAATTCATAGAACACTCTATAACAAATATAGATACGCTATTAATTATCCATTATTACAACCATAATTGTCACGCAATCCTCTATAGACGGTCTACAATGAGATATGACTAAAATACTGTTTTACCCCTCATTGTACTTTATCCTTAAAACACTTAGTTCCTTGTAAATGATATTTCAGTAAAGTAATTTAATTACTGAAATGAGATCTCTATCATTTAACACCTTGAACCAAACTAAAAGGAAACCATCGTTTCACTTCTTCATCAGAAGCTATAGATTTTCATATCTATGATTAACACTCCCACTCAATTATACTACCGAGTTCCCAAGATGTAAGTATGGGCTAGTCCGTAGGGTAAGCTGGTAACGAACAAGTCAAAGAACTCAAATAATACAATCAGTTAGAATACTAACCACTCAGAATTGAGATTGAATTGACCTATGGTCAACTATATGATATGACTAGAATAGATAATAACGATATGTTTACTTATCTTATCAACTGTCAATATCGGTCAAGTCCGATGTAACAAATACATCTGATCTTATCTACTTTGCTAAAGTTCTGGAAAGAACATAACACTGTAATGTGTAAGTAGATCATATCGTAGATTGGCAAGTCAGTGTAAATCTTGTGCACTGACTAATCTTAGGACTAACTTATTTTGAACATATAATCATATTTATATTCCACTGTGATTACGTCACTATAAATAAGATTAGCTATATGCTCGGGATTTAATAGAAGTTTATATTAAACAAATAATCATGAAAATAAAACATGTGAGCAAAGTGATTGACCAAGTCAAAAAAATGATTTCTATTCTTTTATTGATAATAAAATGAGATTACAAAGAATTTGGGTTTTAATTAGGGCATAAAACCCCAACATTGTATGCATGTCCCTTCAACATGATAGCGAAGCAGTGGCATCTGGTTCTGCTATTAATTCCCCTTAACTTCATTAAGTCGTTGAACGCATCAAGATGGTACTTTGGATCTGTATTGCCCTCGTAAGGGGTCATATGAGGCTCTTTGAAGTTGGCTGGGAGCTGCACGGCTTGGATTTCTCTAGTGAAAGGCGATTCGTAATCAAACTCATCGTCAACAGCGTGCCCCCCAGACGCGATGATTATCTTGCTCTGTAGGCTCCTCATATCGGTGTCTAAGTCTTGTCTCCTTTTGTTCAATAAGTCTATCAAGTCGGATGGGTTCGCCTTTCCTATCCTTTTGTCTTTTGGGGGAGCCACAGGAGGTGTGGTCCTCTCATTCGACCTTCTCCTATGTGACTTTGGCTTCATTTCTATGACCAGCGTCATCCTTCTGCCTTTGCTCTCGGGGGTACTTCGCTAACCTTGGACCTTCATGGTGCTTTGTCCAGAGAGTGTTGCTAGTGGAAAGTCGGGTCCTCCCATCGTCCAGGGGGATGGTGGTTTCTCCTTTCTCATGTTCCTTCCCCCTATGCCTGGGAAGGGGCATGCTCGACTTCCATTGCAGAAGGTCATTCAACACCTCCTGCATATTCTCTAGTGTGGTTTCCAACCTTTGAATCTTTTTGTATAATTCGTGTAACTCCTTGAGCTGGAACTCACGGAGTGTATTCGGGGACTCTTGCCTAGCCTGTGCATAAGGGGACCCAGATCCCGATGGCTGGAGCATGGAGCGGTCGGTGGTTGAGGCGGAGGGTGCATACCCAGGCCACCCACGGGGGCAGCTGAAGGTTCTAGAGGGTCTGCATTAGGTGGGATAACCGGGGGTGACGCCTCATTTTCCTCTTCAGGGACTGAATGTTCCTCCAGCACACCTCCATCCTCAGGTGGTAGAGGGTTTCTCTTGGAGGCCCTTAGTTGGTCTCCGTCCAGGTGGATCTCCACGTCTTGTGATTCCCGTAGGTGTCTAGAACACCTTGGAATTTCTTCTTATCAAAATTGATGGAAGAATAGTGACTTGATACTTGTTCTTCCCATAGACAGCGCCAAACTATTGATGGTGAGAACTTGTTAACAATATAGGATCAGAAAACTCAAAGTGTATTGCAATAACTATGAAGAAATAAGATAGAAAGAACTTGAAGGAGAAAGATGCAGAAACACAATGGAGCAAAAATCGTGTATTCCTTAATTGTTTGAGCATACAAAGAATTTTCCAACCCCTTGGTCTGAGGGGTGGAAGTCTATTTATAGTTAGGCTCTAATGGCCCCTGATACATGGTGGTCTCAGGGGACAAGAACGTACGCAGGTACATTGTCAGGGTAATGGTGCAGGACTTTGTGGTGTCGACTCTGATACATGGTCGGTGGTGCTCAGGTAGTGCATCCACTCTTCGTATGGGTTCGTACCACCACTACTTCTCGAACACAGATGTCAGGGTCATGCCTCTGTCCTCCTCAGGGTTGTACACCCCGTACTCATATACGTACCTTATACGTAATGGTCCTTCTTATATGTCAAAGACACATCATTTCTCCAAGATTTCTCCCATTTGGCTAAGTGTGAGAAAACTTGCAAGTTACTAGAAGTAACATGCTCAGTCACCTTCACCAATCTCTACTTGATATTCAATAATGAGGGGGTTTACACTAGTGTTCCTAGTGCATAAACATGAGATTTCATACGTACACGTCGCGAGGAACCAAGGTGGGTGTGTGGGTAATGAGAGGGGTTCTCGTACGAGGCTTCAAGTTTAGCATTTGCGGTACCTTGCATAGGGAGGCAGGTGGCACCTCGGCATGGTCCAGATATGGTGAGGCGTACGCGGGTGACGGGTCGCCAAGGCCCTCGCATAGCGAGGCCATTGATGAAGCCTTATGTGGATGATGGATCGCCAGGGCCCTTGCATAGCGAGGCCCTTCATGAAGGTTGCCTTATGCCTTTAGCGATTTTCCTATACTCACAAAGGAGGTGAAAACTCATGGGGCTCCGAGAAGTAAAGTTTATAGCTTTAGCAGCAACCGACAAAGAGCTTGAGTGGCTTATGGTTCTCATGTTGGATATCCTTTTTACCGTGGATACGGTATCAACAATTTCAACACATTGTGATAGCCAATCCACACTTGTTAGAGCATATAATAGTGTGTATACTGGAAAGTCTAGACATATTAGTCTAAGATGTAACGCCCTGGATAACGAAGACCATTACACCGTGTATTTTAAATAGTGCTGGACTTGCTAATCAAGTCATTTGGATATAAACATGTAACTAAGGGTAATTAACGGATTAAGGTTTAAAAAACATTGATCATAGGAATAGTTATTCTCATCTAAAAGTTTGAGTCTGTACATGGGATCCCAAAATAAGTGTTTACAAGACATTTACAACTCCCAAAGTAATTACAACATAAGTCGGCCTAAGTGGAAAAATTAAGGTTTGGCTCTAGTTCCTGTTGAATCCTCGGTTGTGGCGGTCGAGCAACTGCAAATGTACACATCGCCCCTAAAGCTCTCAAACTCATGGCTGGTCCAGCTTTCCCTTTCCCTTACCTATACCACATAGCACTCATGACCAAAGGCTCAGCAAGAAAACATAAACCAACAAATTCAAATAAGCAACATAATATAAACAACAAGCTTAGCTGTAACAACCCTGCTTAAACAAACACATAGTCCAAATTAAACAACCAATGAGTTAGACAAGTGCAGGTTGCACTTCTAAATTTTTTTAGGTGGCGTTCAAGCTAGCCAAGTGCATATTGCACTCCCAAGTTCCCCTAACCAAAATGTCCTACGCTTTGCACACTTTTTGCCATCCCTGACGCCCTTAGGCCGAGCTTCCAAATTAGATATAATCAAACATATAAGATTGCATAAGACACAATCAAATGCAACACAAACAAGCATGCCTAATCAAACAATCAAAGTCATAACCATTGTCATATTCATTACTATGGGCCCGAATCCTAATCACGACCAGGGTGCAGTTTTCTTACCTCGAGTCCCGAGCAGGTGGCGAATGGCGAACCCGAGCGCGATCCCTACTCCCGAGCCCTAACGGTATAACCTATTCACAATGCAATAACGGGTAATCATCAAGATCCAAACTAATTAAAAGCTTCAAAATTAATTACTAGCCTCCGAGACCTCGAATTCTACCAAACCAGGTAGTAGAATCCTTCCCGAGTCTTTAGGTTTGAGTTCTCGAGCTTAAAAACCCTTTTTTTCCTAAACCTCCTATTTGAGCAGCGACGCTCCATAAACAGCGCCTCAGCACGACCCTGCAAACCCAAAAATTCAGGGGTTTTCCTTCATTTTTCCCTGAGCCAAAACCTCTCCAAACCCAACCCAAAGTCGAACCTAAGTCCCAATTGAGTCTAGGACTATCAACAACACAACCTACACAACATAATTACCCCAAAAACTAAACCACATCCTTACCAACACTCAAAAACCAAAGATAGAGTTTAAACCTCAGCCAAAGACTCAAATTACAACAAAATTCCCTCAAAAACTAGAGCACAGATCTTACCTCAATAGTGATTACGTCCTCAGGCTACCTCTTAATCCCAATCCTAGCTTCAGATCCTTAGATTCCCTGGCCAATTCTCCAAAAGTTTCAAAAGCCTCCCAAGTGCCCAAGAGAGAGATGAACGAGAGAGAAAAATGTGAGCTGCTAAGTGTTCTCCTTAGTTCTTTCTATATGCTTCGAGTCTAACTAAGTCCAACCAAGGCTAGAAAAAGACCCTAATGCCCTTAACTCAAGTGGTTTCCCTTAAATGCCCTCAAGGGAAAAACGATCATTATCCACATTTCCCGCTAATCCTTAAATAGCACTATAAATTCCCAATTAATCTTGACATGCCCAAATAATCACCGAATAATTACCCATCACCCGATAAATCCCGACTACGCACTAAATTACTAAAATACCCCTAGGCTCACCCCGAGCCAGGTATTTGACCCATTTTGTGACTTTTTCGCTAACTTGCTCACTAGAATCGCCTCGTGCCGAATATCGCAAATATATCCACATAATAATGTTGTCTCAATCACATAATATATATAATTACAATTATACCCTCAACATGTCAAAATTATAAATATGCCCTTATCAATGAAAACGGTCCCACATGTATATTTAGTACACATAAACATGCATAAATATTTATATCACCATATAATTCATATATGCCACATAGTCACACATATATTCAATTAATTTTACATAATTCACATATAAATCCAATTATGCCCTCTCGATACACTAATCAAGGCTCTAAGCCTTATTAGCAAATTTGGGACATTTCATAAGACATGAATATGTGAGACGATTGATTCAAGATGGAATCATATGGATCTCATATATCAAGACAAGTGAGAACTTAGCGAATCCATTTACAAAACCTCTTGTGAGAAGGTTAGTAAGTTCCACTTCAAAATGGATGAGATTGAAACTCCTAGAATAATAGATTCACCAATGATGGCAACCCAACTCCAAACTTGTATAAATCAAGGGAAAGAGTTCAATGGGTAAGAACAAGTCTATGATAAGTGAATAGTTTCAACACTAAAACGTATGGTGAGTTCCATTCGAGATGGTTAGTGTTGGTTGCTACCGAGTAAGGGTTAAGCCTAGGGATTTTAATGAAGTTCATTTGAGTGCAACAAGCATCTCTAAAGGTAGCAAAGATGTTGTAAGAAATTCACCTATGTGAACTTAGAGGTTGTGCCGCCTGTCATGGGAGTTTGAGTTTCTCCCCAGAAAGTTCATGAAGGGATGAGCACATGGCCATATGAGTGCTAAGGCGAGAAATTGGGAAAACAAAAGATCTAGTGAAGGTGTGTGAGTTATCACTGATTTTGTCATAAGGAATACTTGGTTCAAGCTTTTAAGCTACATATGATTTCAATAAGTCTTTGTGGTATTTTCACTAAGGTAAAGTTCAAACTAAAATGAACTTTATTTTATGCACCAAAACTATTTGAGCTAGAGGTTGAGGCTTGTATTTAACCAAGTGGGGGATTGTTATGATTGGTTAAATACAAATGATAAGTGTTAAAATACAAGCTAGGTATAAACACTTAGTGAATTTCACATAGTATAGATGTGAAATTTGAGTTTCAATTGTAGGCACTTTAAAAATGTTATTTTGGGTCCAAAGTGATACATGGAGGTATCTAAGGATCCCCAAAAATTTTAGTAGCATTCAGAGTAATTTTAGGACCATTGGAAGGTTCAAAATACAGAGATGGTTGCGATACATCGCCCCCAAGTGGTGTAGCATCACCAAAATGCAAAGGGACTCAAAAGCCCCAGGATGCAACACATCGCCTGTTGTGTCTGTACGGTTACCTAAATAAGCTCCAAATGACATGTGAATTATCTCTAATCATATTGGTTAGACCTAATGATGGTGCATACACTATAAAGGGTCATCATTTTGGAAGACTTGATCACTCTCTCCAATCTCCCTCTAACGTCTCTCTCTCTGTCTATAGCTTTCAAGAATCTCTAGTTTTCTCCAAGAAATTCATGAAGAAAGTGCTTGACTTTGTGAGTTTAAGGCTTGTTAAATCTCAATCCTCATTTCCTCTTTAGAAAAGGCCTCTAGCATCAATGGTGGCTAGGAAATAGAGAATTAGAACAGCGGTACAAATCGTGTATAAGCCTTGGTTTTGTGTTTTTGCATTTGAAGACGGAAAATGCTCAAAATGGTGGTTCTCATAGGGTTTTGAAGTTTCAACAAGGTTGAAGAAGATTGTTCTATAACTAGGGTTTGCATCATCTTTCTCAATCTTTATTTTGTCTCTATCAACCATTATTTTGTGTAGATTGTAGATATTGTGGTGATGTAATCTCACTCTCCCTCAATAATTTATGCTTATAAAATTCTTACAAATTATATTTAAATGTATTTTATTTTAGAATAAATAGTATTTTTGCCCCACGAACTATGATTGATTCATATCGTGCCTCTGAATGACACGCGGTGTTAAAAATTTATCCCGAACTATACACACTACTGAAATGTTGAACTTCTTGTTAGATTTCGTCACAAGTGGCTAATAGAATGAGGCTAATAGAATGAACTTTGACCACTGTCAAATCGTGTCATTTTTTAAATAAAAAGCATATAATTTATTTTCTTAAAAAATAATTAAAACCTTAAAAAATAAAAATAATTTTTTAAAAAAGATTAAGAAAATTAAAAATACTAAAAAATTATAAATTAATTAAATAAAATTTCAAATATTAAAACATTAAAAATCTAATTGATGAACAATAACATTTTTTTTTACTTTTTCTTTTCTTTTCCAATATAATATTTTTTTTTTTTGAAGACACACATTTGTTCAATTTTATTTTCACTGCATTGAATCATAGTTGTTGAAAACACTCATTTGTTTAATTTTACATATGATATTACTAAAAAGAAAAACATTGTTTATAATATGGATTTCTATTTGATGAACTGGAAGAACATACCGAGAAGAAGAAAGAAGAAAAAATAACTTAATTAAATGATTTAATGTTTTTTTCTTCATTTTCTCAATCTTTTAAAATAATTTTTGTTAAGTTTAAAAAAAGATATTTTTTATTTTTAAAATGGGCACAGTTTTTTTTTTTAAATGGACACTATTTGGTAGTGGTCAAAGTTTGGGGGAGCAAAATTGCTAATTATTCTATACGTGGCATTGATGTAGCAATGCCACATCAGCGACCAAAATGTCATGTCATATTCCGTTGGCCACCTAAGAAGAAATCTAACAGAAGTCCCACGTTTCAATAATGCGAATAGTTCGGGGGGAATTTTTATTGTGAATCATTAGGGGGGAGAGGGGGCACGATCTGAATTGGTCATAGTTCGGGGAGGAAAAATGTTATTTATTCTTTATTTTATTTATGACAAAAGACGTTATGTCACACATTTTGTGTGGTTGTTGGTATCTGGAGAATTAGTGGCAAAAGTGCCAAATGTTTTTAAAATGTTGTGAATAGTACCCGATCTTTTTTTTTTGTGGGAAAATTACCTAATGTTCACTTCCATCAAGTTCCGTTGGTACCCATCCTGACAGATCTAGTAGACGCTGACTTAGTATACACGTGACACATTATGATTGGTTCATATAAAAATTATTTGGATTTATTTAAAATAACAATAAATAAATAAAAATATGTTTGAATTAAGAAAAAAATAATTAAAAAAATATATATGAGTTAATAATGTTCTTCATTGTTCATCAAAATCTGGGTATTAACCCATTAGTTAAATTTGATTATTGTCATCTCCATGAGGCATTCACGTGTTCAAGAACAACACCATAAACATTAATAAATCAGATCATGGCCATATCAAAAACAACTCCAAAAATTGAAAATAATAAAAAAAAAGATCCAACATCAACCTAACCCTAGATCTGACTACCACCTCGTCACAATCGAGGTCCATTGTCGGTAAGGAGAACCCGCCGTTGCTAGGCCCAGATCCAATAAAACCACTCTCGACGTGAACCTACCAATGTGAGAACCACCTTTGGCGTTCACCCACGCCCATGATAGCCACCACCGACAAGAACCCACATTGCCATTGTCTTGAAGCCCCATATCAGTGGGCATCTTCATCGCCTTCTACGCATCCCCACGCAATGTCGGTGCTGTTGGGAAAACTTATACAGGATCTTTATTTATTTTCATGTAGATCTAATATTTAACAAATTAATATGAGATAACCTAGAACATGTTTCTAAAATTGAATTCAAAGATAAACAAAGATAAGAATACTTATAGTATTTGCAGCAGAATGAAAGAGTCATTCCTTCAGTTTCTCTAACTCTTGTATCCTCTCTGTCGCAAAGTATTATCAAGAAACTGAACCGATCTTCTATTTTCTTCACAATCTTCCAATGTATCCTTAGAATCACCTAGACTAGTGTGGGCAATTCTCAACACATGAGATAGATATAGAGAGGAGAAGAGAAAATAACAAGGAGGCTTAGAAAATGACTTGTGTTTAGAGAGAATCTAAAACTATCAGAAAACCAGTGATTAAACTTATCAAACTTGTGTTTTGACTTCTCTCTAAGCACTCCTTTTATACACTCAATTAGGTTATTTAATTTAATTAAAAAATCAATAAAATAATAGCCATTTTAAAGCCCTAGGTCGAAATTATCATGGGCTTTAGGCCCGTGAAATTTCTCATTTGATTATAAGCACATTTGACTTAAAATCAATGCCTGCATTATTTTCTATTGATTTAATTAATTAAATAATTATTTAAATCCTTTATCAAATTAATTAGTTATAATTTGAACCTTGATTTAAACTTATTTATTAATTTAGATACCAATTTATCTTAATTAATAAATCTGCCATAATTTATCTTTTCTTCTAAAAAATACATAACTCTGTAAAACTATCCAAAATTGACCTGGTCAACTTTGATAATTCTAATTGATAATTAAATCAATTAATTGAGACTATCTAGATGATTTTATCCAATGTACAATGGGGACCATGGGCCTATGAAATCAAGCTCCAATAAGTTATCATAAATCTAACAAATAAATTTACTAACTTATTAATTCCTCGTGACTCCACTATAGACTCGGAATTGCATTCTTGAATTCATAGAACACTCTATAACAAATATAGATACACTATTAATTATCCATTGTTACAACCATAATTGTCACTCAATCCTCTATAGACGGTCTACCGTTTTATCCCTCATTGTATTTTATCCTTAATACACTTAGTTCCGATATTTCAGTAAAGTAATTTAATTACTGAAATGAGATCTCTATCATTTAACACCTTGAACCAAACTAAAAGGAAACCATCGTTTCATTTCTTCATCAGAAGCTATAGATGTTCATATCTATGATTAACACTCCCACTCAATTATACTACCGAGTTCCCAAGATGTAAGTATGGGCTAGTCCGTAGGGTAAGCTGGTAACGAACAAGTCAAAGAACTCAAATAATATAATCAGTTAGAATACTAACCACTCAGAATTGAGATTGAATTGACCTATGGTCAACTATATGATATGACTAGAATAGATAATAACGGTATATTTACTTATCTTATCAACTGTCAATATCGGTCAAGTTCGATGTAACAAATACATCCAATCTTATCTACTTTGCTAATGTTCTGGAAAGAACATAACACTGTAATGTGTAAGTAGATCATATCGTAGATTGGCAAGTCAGTGTAAATCTTGTGCACTGACTAATCTTAGGACTAACTTATTTTGAACATATAATCATATTTATATTCCACTGTGATTACTTCACTATAAATAAGATTAGCTATATGCTCGGGATTTAATAGAAGTTTATATTAAACAAATAATCATGAAAATAAAACATGTGAGCAAAGTGATTGACCAAGTCAAAAAAATAATTTCTATTCTTTTATTGATAATAAAATGAGATTACAAAGAATTTGGATTTTAATTAGGGCATAAAACCCCAACTGGTGCTTGAATAGAGCTGATGGAAATTATGTCTGGAATGGAAGGGAGAGAGAGAGAGAAATCGAGGAGAGAGGTGAAAGGAAATGGTTTTCTTTTTCTTTTTTAATTAGTTTTAATTGATTTAAATTTTTTTTTGTTATTTTTTAAATTTGAAATGTATTTTAATTAATTTTTCCTATTTTAAAATCAATTAAAATTTATTTAAAAAAAATATAAGTGGATCAATCATAATGTACCACGTGCACACCAAGTCAGCTTTTACCAGATTTGTTAGGTTAAGGACCAATAGATATCAACGGAATTTGAGATTGAGTACTTTTGCCACAAAAGAAGATTGGGTACTAATTTATACATTTCTAAAAACATTGGGTACTTTTGTCGCTAATTCCCCAAAATGATTTAAACTCTAATTTTAAAAATCAATTTGTTTTAATGAATTAAAACCTATAAAATTAAAAAATTAAATAAAAAATATAGTCACTTGAATCAACATAATTTCCAATCCAAAAAAAAGTTATACATAAAATGATAGTGTTGACATTATTTTCAAACAACATATTGCTAAAACTAAGCTAAAATAATATGACATCCAATAATAAACTCAATACTAGAGGCGAAAGTCGCCTATTAGGCATTTGGTTGAGTGATTGGGATTCAAGCTTCTCAAGAGAAAAAAGATACGACCATAGTACATTGATTCAATTTGTCAATATTTCATGAAAATAAGATAGATTATTCAAGTTCGTGTAGTGAAGTACCTAGTATTAGCTCATAGCGGGCAAGGTAGTTGATGATTTAGCAAATATGGAAATAATCTTTGAAGAAAAGATGCGAGGTTTGGCACATTAAGGTTTTTTCGTATTCAAGCCTTGAAAAATCCAAATATAAAAATGTCTTTAAATTTTGAACCTTCAATAATGATAATGCCTATTTGAGTTCTACGATATGAGATGTCATTTGAGTGATGGTTGTTTGTTTTTAAATTTTGTATAATATATGTTTCGAGTTTGAGATTGTAAGAGTGGGTGTCGTGCACCCCACAATAAGAGTAAGTGTAAAAAAAAAATAAAGGTAAGATTTTGGTTTGTGGAAAGGCTAGGAATGTAGGAGGACCCTCGGGTCTTAGGTTGTGTGGGTGGATGTGTGCATGGGTTATGCACACGTATATATAGGTATGGTCGTGCACGCATAAGATGTATGTCAAGGTTGTTAAGGTTTTAAACGTAAGAGTATGAAGGTTAGGCTTAGGATTGGTCCCGAAGGGTAATTTAGTAATTAAGTCTTGATGAATGTTTTATTAACTAAGTCATGAGGAGGGGAATTTTAGTAATTACATCATGATGTAGGCGTAATTTAGTAATTTCCCAGGATAGGGGTATTTTAGTAATTTTACCCAAGATCTTGATTTTCAGTCTAGTTTCATCAGCGAGTTTCTAACGAGGTGAATATTCTCTTTCTAGTTTGATTAATGTATTTTGAACCTAAGTTAGTGTCATATTTGTTTATCGGACTTAAAGTGACATGATCTCTCATGTAGCATGTTGTAAGGTCTAAGGTAGGAAAGTGTCTGTAACATAGTTATAACTTTATACGTTGATTGATAGTTAGTATGCATGCTCTAGAAATGTTTGCTGCTAGTTGTCGATATTAGGGTTGTGTGCTTGATCTTAATAAGTAGGGGTGTTGTGCAAGAAAGGTAAGTATGAGCCATATGCCTCAGTTGATCGCATGAAATCCAGGAGGATTATTATCCTCAACCATTTTCTTATCCCCATGACTAATTTATATGCCCTAATTTTCTCATCTTTGAGTAAAGTACAATACAATATAACATAGTTTAGTATGGTATGATATCGTACAATATAGCATAGCTTAGTACAACATAGTGTAGTATTGTATGCATTTCTGTTTTTCATTCCTTACTAGGTCTTAGCTCATTCAATCACTTGTGTTGTAGATTATGTAGGATCTAAGAATTTAAATCTACACGCATGTTCCCGATAATATTTTCAAACATATAATAGAAAACATAGAATCCCATGGCATACATTTAAACATCAAATTCGTAAATTAGCTTAAACACAAAGGTATGGAAACATACGAATACACAACAGATTAACTGACTCCTTCCTTTGAATTCTCTAACATTTTGTCCTTGTAGAATACTAAGTATTGCAAGGGATTCAGACCACTAGAACAAGCACCACTGTTATACCCAAAAATTGGAGATCAAGGACGTGGCAATAAATGTGACAAATGGCAGTGCATGGTCAGTAAAAGACACGTTAGTCAATAAATACATTGACTCCTCAGAGTTGTGAGAAAGTGACCCGGTAGACTGACGAAGAATTTGGACTACTTGAAAGATGTCATAGCCAAGCCAAGTGCACCTTGATCCTAGGAGGCTAAAGAGGATGCATTCTAGGAAAGCTAAGGGGAGTGCATCCTAGGAGAGCTAAGGGGGGTGTATCGGAGGAGAACTCAAGAAAGTGGTCTTAGGAGACCCCAAGGAGGATGTGGTCCTAGGAGACCCCAAGGGTGTGTCCGAGGTAAGCCTCCCAAGGTTTCCTAAGTGTTGGCTCGAACATGTCCAAGGTAAGTAGCTAAGGAGAAGGAGTCCCATGCAAACCAAGAATTGAGACTTAGATTTTGACAAGGGGAGTGGCTCGGGCTTGTACAAGGTGAGATGCCAAGAAGGATGCCTCGGACCACCTTGGTCCGAGGACAAGGCAAGAGAAGGTGCCTCAGATCACCTTGGTCCGAGGAGAAGGCCATCATGTCCGATCGGACATGTCATGGAGAAGGATGCCTCAAAGTTGTCCGAGGTGAGAAACAAGAGAATTGCCTCGGACCTACCCGAGGTGAGGTTCCAAGGGAGTTGGCTCGGGCCACTTTTGTCCGAGGAGAGCCAAGATTGCCTTTGGTCCGAGGAGAGCCATGCATATACCACCTTTGGTCCAAGGAAAGCTTGAAGGAGTAATCAACATGCATGTGAGACTACGTCAAAGTCCCCAGAACGACTCTAGCAAGAATTGGTCTAGGCACCCGGGAATCTCTCACTCTTCACTCAAATTGAGGAATCAGTTGTATTTTAAACATTTATTGTAATATAAATATAAGATGAATAATAAAATATCCCTATCGAAAGGGGATATCAGTTGAGGATCCTAGGCCTATAAATAGAGGGCTTATGGGATGAGAGAGGGGCTTCTGCTGCTTCTTCTTTCTAGAGAGAGAAAATTGGCTCTGTGTATTCTAGAGAGAGAAATTGCTGATATTTGAGAGAACTCTTGTATTTTCACAATCTGTACTGAAGAAACTCAGTTGGCTCAGTCCATCTGATCTTGAGTATAGATCTATAAATCACAACTCTAAGTGGATTAGGCTATTACCGACAATCGGGGCTGAACCACTATAAAATTCTCCTGTGTTATTTACTTTTCTTGTTTGAACCGTCTGTGTCGTTTTTATTTCTCTTGAATGCTTGTCATATTTGACGTTCTCACGTCGTTGGCTAAAAACGCAGTCAACAACCACAGTCTTCAAAACCTTTCTCTAATTTAGATCTAACAAATGGTGGACTATGTCTCAACACATGAGAAGACTAAAATACAGAAAAGAGAGAAAGAGAGGAGCCACCTAGTGAATATTTTGACAGAGTTTTCTTACCTTTTTTAAAATGACTTCACTTAAGGTTATATTTATAGGCAAATGTTAGGACAACCAAAATAGGGTAGTTACTATTTTTTATTTAATTATTTAATTAAATAAATAAGTGTATAATTGGAGCAATTACTTACTCACCAAGTCTAATATATGGCCGACCACTTAAGGGTATAAATGTCATTTTGATTTTTTTAATTATTTTAAATAATAATTAATTAAATACTTGTTCAAAATAACTATTTATATTTTGAACATTTATTTAATTTATTTTACTAATATTAATACTACATATTAATATCAATAAAATTGCTCAATTGTCTATAAAACTCTCTTATGAGTCTTTCCAATTAAATTCTCAAACTTTCTCTTATTTCTAATTCTCACCTAATATCAATAAATAATTCACCATTATTTATTTATGTTGACCTAGTCAACTTGATATTACTAATTAATAATCAAATCAATTATTAGAAACTTTCATGTATTATTTCACTAGAGACGATATGGGGACCATGGATCCATGAACTCAAGCTATAATAAGTTCATGTGAGTTTCTTTATAGTAATAAAATATCTCACAACTTATTAATTCCTCGTGATTCCACTATAGACTCGGAATTGAATTCTTGAATTCGCAGAACGTATTTTCCAAACTACAATTACGTTATCCATTGTTATAACCCTTACAGTCAGTCAATCATTTGTCGATGACTTACTAACGAGCTGGGTGAAAATTACAGTTTTACCCCTCATCAGTATTTTATCATTAACTCCCACTAAGTTCCTTATAAATGATATATCTGTGAACTTAATCACAGAAATGAGATCTCAATAATTTAACCTTTTGAACAAAGTAATTAAGGAAATCATATTTATACTTCTCATCCAGAAGTTATAGATTTCATATCTATGAATAATACTTCCACTCAATTATATTACTCAATCTCCAAGATGTAAGTATGAGCTAGATTGTAGGGTAAGCTGGTAACAAACAAGTCAAACGAATTAAATAATATAATTAGCAGAATATTATCACTCAGAATCAAGATCAACTTGACCTATGGTCAACGTTATGACATTGATTAGATTCGATAACAACAATACTTATTTATCTATCAATAATCAACATCGGTCCTAGTCCGATGTACCAAAATACATATGATCTTATCTACTTAGTTAATATGTTCGATAAGACATCACACTCCAAATGTGTAAGTAGATCATATCGTAGATTACATAATCAGTGAATATTCAATACACTGATTTAAATCTTAGGAGTCGTTCTTTTAAATATATAATTACAACTATAATTAATTGTGATTTACTCACTATAATTGTAACTATCCATATGTTCGAGATTTTATGATTGTTTATATTAATGAAATAAATGTGTAATAAAACAGGCGAACAATACGATTGAATAAACAAAATGATTTTTACTTCTTTTATTGATGATAAAAACATGTAATATGAGAAATATTAAGGACATAAAACCCAATAGAATAAGGCAAAGCTTAGTTGTTAGTTAAAGCGATGAGTTTAGAGGAGCATAATAAGACATATGTATATTGTGAAAATCAACCTATAGGTTGAAGGGTTACCTAGCATTCTATTTTGTGTTCAAAGATTTTTAATTAAATTTATGTTTTTCACATACTTTTTTCCGTAAATCTTTTAGTATGTTTTAGATTGTTTTGCAAGTAAGAAATGTTGTTTTTTATTTTTTAAATCGAGATCCTAAACCATTGCATTATTAACAAAGGTTTTTGGAAGCTCATTAGAGGTTTAAACTATAATCAGTTGAAATGTTCCATTTCAGTAATTCGGTTTAAAGTGTTAATTTATGGAAATACCCCTAGAGTATTATAGTAAATTAATTAGCCTAGGATATCGGGGTGTTACATTGTACTTGCAGCTATGTCCACGCCTATCATATGTTGTTTCAAGACTGAAGAAATGAAAGTTATAGCCTTGCTTTTATGTCTAAAATGACTTCTCAATTTGGAATTGATCCTTTGATTAGTTGCACATGTGTCAATCAAGGCCATACTCATTCTAGTGTGTTTCATTTTCTTTTGTTCGGTAATAGTAATATTGTATCCAATTTCCCTCGACCAATGGTCTTCCTATTTTGGTCTTTTTACTCCAACGATGGATCCAATTGTGTCTCATTGGAGAATGTTCCACCTAGAATTATGTGTGTTATATTTCATGATTTCAATGATTAATATAACATCTTTTCTTTTAAAAATAAAAACAATTTACATAATTAGTTTTATAACTACCCTCTAAAAGAAAATATAATTACAATTTACTTAAAAAAAACTTACTTTTAAAGTTTTCTTCTTCTCAAGTTGTTTAAAATTGAACAAAATTGTATAATATAATGTATAAAGTGGAAATTACATCTTTTTCAACCATTTTTTTTTTTTTAGAATTTCAATTTGTTAATGTTTTCAGGTTTTTGAATTCTCAGTAAAAATTTGAGAAAAAAAAATCTCATAAAAAATTATAAGTTAACAAATAAACCATAATTTTTTTTTTACATAATTTGTAAAATTTGAAACTTAATTATTTAAAATGCCATATTTTATATAACTTTTTTAAAACTTTAATTTGAGAAAGTTAAAAATATGATAAAATTATATTTTTTACAAGAGTGTTACTATTTGGTACATTAAAGTATCTAACACCACATGAGGTATCACCTCATAGTTAGTTAATGATATCCTACAAGAATAAATAAATTCAAATATGTGAGATTTAATATTGAATTGCTATAATTACCTCCACTGTTGGATACTAATAATCCATAACAATTATCTTTTTCATAAATTTACTTTTAAAATATCACATTTTATGAAAATTTCCCTAATATAAATTTATAGTTGATTGAAATTTAATTTGTCAAGAAAATATCAAAATAAGTCCATATTTGGTTTTCAAATAAAATACGATATCATCGGTTATAAGATAAGATGAGTATCTTTATTTGAAAGCTTAAAATCGAAAAAAAAATTGATTGCTTAGAGATAGCATCCATTCTTTTAATTATCGTTCATTCAAACAATTTCTCACATTACAGATTTTTTTTCTTGGTCATCACAATTCACACTTATCACAAAGATCACTATAGTAAATTTAAATTGTTTACGTTTGTTCTCACAAAGAAACATAGCATACACTAGGGGTGAGCATCGGTCGGTTTGTGCAGTTTTTTCATAACATAAAATCTATAATTCAGTTTTCGGTCCGGATTGGTGCAATCCAAAAACCGACCGACCAAACCAGTTAAAAGAAAAAACCGACCGTTTTGAACCGTAGTTTGGTCGGTTAAACCGACCAAACCGAATGTCTTATTTTTTTTTAATTAATTTTTTTTTTTGAAAGTTTTAGTTAAAAAACTAAAAATTTTGGATTGTTGGAATCAATTTTTGTGCACTTTTAAAACATAAATATATAGAAAATAATTTCATATTTTTTTTATTTAATAATTAATAATTATATAATATTATATTATTATATGTTATATTGTTTGGTCGGTTTCGGTTCCGCCAGTCGGTCTGGACAAAATTTTTAAACCGATCGAACAGTGACAGTTTGTGCCGTTGGCGGTTTTTTTTCTGTATTCAGAAAATTGGTGCATACAGTTTTTTTACTTTTTCGGATTTTATGCTCAGCCGTAGCTCACACTGGTGAGCTATCGTCCTTTGAAAGAGGAATCCACGCACACGTGTGAATTACAACAGCTCCTCCGAACAACAAAAGAAAACGTTAAACGTCAGCCTACCGCTTACTCGCCACCAACCACATAGATCCCAGTCGCACAAATTTCGTCATTTACTAGTACGCGCCTCAGGCTCGGGTGGCGAGGTACGTAGCTTCCGATGTCGGCGGATGAATTTTTTTATAATAATATTGTTTTGGGAGGAAAATGCCGGCGAATCGATATTGCTGTCTGAGTATTTAGAGCTCACGGAGTCCTGAAGCCTTTCGCCATGACGAGGTCATCTTCTTCTCCAACCATCTCCTTCGTTTTCTGCTCTCTTAGTTTAATTATACTATGAAAAGTTCAATAATAGAGCTCTGTTTGAAATGTTCGTTTTGATTTTTGATGATTGAGCTGTGCTCCTATGAAAGGAATTTGATTAGTATATTTGGCCTTCTAAAGATACGGGAATCAGAAAAAAGAAAAAAAAAATGTTTTCTTTAGATGCTTTTTCGGTTTTGAATTCTCCCAGCATCCGAAGAGAGAAGTCCATTAAACTCTTTTTTGGGAATAATTTGTACTCTTCCATTTTTTACTGTATGATTCTATTTTTCCTGAATGTATATGAATCTGTCTTTAATGGAACTTGCATAAGTTTCATAAATTTAGTTGAAAAAAACAAAATTGTATATTTTTTTGGGTATAAGGACCAATTGTGAAAGTCCGGATATTGATAAAGATGTCCAAAATTCCTTTAAACTAGGTAAGACTTTAGTGAAGAATGTGACACTTGAAGCTTTGTCAAAAGTACCAATATTGTGAAATGATTATAGCTCTTTGTCATTTTAAACAGGTAGTGAAATTTGCATGATCTGCATTGTGGCATGATATTTTGTTTGCCTAATTACTTTTCTTTTCCTGCTGTAATGTCAGTTTGGTATCTTAGTTTGAATCCAATCTGCTTTTGTGATTTTGTTTTTTTTTTTTTTATAAATTTGCAGATTTATGGTCCGTGAAAATGTCAGGAGGACTGCATTATTCCTTCTTCGAAATCGAAATTCTAGCTGCTTAGAAGTAAATAATAATAGGTTATATGATAGAGCTGGTGCCGTTAACTCCCTGTGCAGATTCTTATTATACTCTAAACCATTTGTAAGAGACTGTTCTCAGTTTACATTAAACAATGCAACGAGTAACGTGTTTAAGAGTAGTGGTTTCTGGTGTTACCATTGCCTTTCAGCAAGTAGTACAATTTCCCACCATGCCCAAATTGCATGGAGGAGGCTTTCTCAACTATGCTCCTATGGCGGCCCAGCTTTACCACCAATAGGTCAGATTGCCGGTGCAGTAAGCTTGGCTTTGACTCGATCGAATCTAGTAGCACCTGGTATTATTGCATTCGTAATTGGAGAATTGGCTTGGATGCAACAAACATGGGCAGAAGCAGAATACAGTCCAACAAGGGGTTCACTTTATCTCCATTCACAAGACGGACATGTATATTTGACCTCTTTTTTGTTTTCACTTCTGGAATTTTTTATCTTGTTTTTCAGAGCAATTTATCTAGCAGTTTTGTTTACGCCCTGCATAGCTATGGCACCTTTAGTTGATTCCCTTGGCATGAAGTACAGGAAAATATGGCTTCATGTTGTGCATCATACACTGGAAAAAGCAGGCCCTGCATTCATTAAATGGGGTCAATGGGCTGCAACAAGGCCAGATTTATTTGCAAGAGATTTGTGTAGTGAACTTGCTAAGCTTCACTCAAAGGCACCGGCTCATAGTTTTTCATTCTCTAAAAAGAGTATTGAAAGCGCATTTGGTCGCAAGCTGCCTGAAATTTTTGAAACATTTGAGAAGGAACCTGTAGCATCGGGAAGTGTTGCTCAAGTTCATCAAGCTACTCTGAAATATAGATATCCTGGTCAACAGATCAAGCCTGTTGTTGTTGCTGTAAAAGTTCGACACCCGGGTGTTGGTGAAGCAATTAGACGAGATTTTACAATCATTAGTTGTGTGGCCAAAATTTCAATGTTTATCCCTGCATTGAAATGGTTGAGATTAGATGAAAGCATACAGCAGTTTTCGGTTTTCATGATGTCTCAAGTAGATCTGTCTAGGGAAGCTGCTCATTTAAGTCGTTTTATCTACAATTTTCGTAAATGTAGGGATGTCTCATTCCCAAGGCCTTTGTATCCCCTGGTGCACCCATCTGTGTTAGTGGAAACTTTTGAACAAGGTGAAAATGTTCTGCGTTTTGTTGATGAACTTGAAGGACAGAAGCAGATTAAGAGTGCCCTAGCTCACATTGGGAGCCATGCACTTCTAAAGATGCTTTTGGTACAGACAACATGCCCTTGTCATTTTCTTTTGTGCTTCCATATTTTCATAAGACTCACTGTATTTGCACAGTTGGTTCAATAACTTCAATGTTTATTATTGTTTGATTTGTATTACAAGAAACTACAGCAGGAAAATAGATTCCTTGAATTAATTATGAAATTGATTAAAAATTAAGATGCCTAGGCTTTAGGGGAAACTTCTGTTAATCTGCTCTGGTTGTTCAATGACTGTATATTGCATTTTGTAGCATGAGGATTTTAATGTCTGGATAAAAGCTTAAGTATTCTACTTGGAGTGTGGTTTATTATAATCTCATTGAAGTGGTTAACTGCATTAATCTGAGACTGATGGATTTTTTTTCAGATAGATAATTTTATTCATGCAGACATGCATCCTGGAAATATTCTTGTTCGAGTAACAAATGGCAGAGCATCACGGGAACTGCTCTTCAAGTCAAGGCCTCATGTGATTTTCCTTGATGTAGGCATGACTGCTGAACTCTCAAAGAGAGATAGAACAAATTTACTAGAATTCTTTAAGGCCGTTGCCCTAAGAGATGGTCGAAGTGCAGCTGAGTCCACACTAAGACTGTCCAAACAGCAGAATTGCCCCAATCCTAAGGCTTTTATTGAGGTAGTACATTTCTTTCCCTGTTTCACCGTTTGTGATAGGTAAAATATAAGACCACGTGAAAATTTGAAGGCTGTCACTTGTCAGTTTTTGTCACTCAAGGCTGTGAGAATTTCCCTTTTTTGAGTCTATCATCATATTTCTTCTGTATTTATTTATGCATGTTTCTGTTCTGACATTCATCTAAGCTCTACATTTCACACTTTCAAGCTACTTTATCACAATTTTTGAATCTGTGGATTCAGGTTTTAATGCTGTTTTCCTAAAAAAAAATACAAATTTACATGAGAAAAATGGCATGTTTATTTTATAAAGTAGGACTAGCTTATACGTTGTTCTCAAATGTGAGGTTTTGTTGTTAAAAGTCTAAAAACGTGATATAACTCTTAAATACACTTTTTGTTTGGATAGGTAAGTAGTGCAATTTGCAGTACCAGTATATTCTGCACATAATAAATTCTCAGAAATGTGAAATGTATGATGACTTAAATTCCTAACTTAGAAAAATAACGAAATTAAAAGTAGAGGTATCATCTCTTGAAATTTGGTATGCTATTGATGGGGTTTTTAATCTGTCTTCAAGTTTGTGGTCAGGTTCAAGGTTTTAAAAAATGGTTGAGGCGTACGCCTCGAGGCACGCCTTGAGGCGAGGTGGTAAAAAAACGCCTCTGAGGCGCCGCCTCATAGAGTGGCAGTGAGGCGCACGCCTCACATGAGTGAGGCGTACTGAGGCAGACGATTCTGAGGCGAGGCGGGCTGAGGCGGACTGAGGCGTATGCCTCATGTTTCTGCACTTTTTGGCTGTTTTATTGCCTCACACGTGGGGCTTTCTTAAAATAGTGTTTTGGGCTTTTGTTTTAACTAAATGGGCTTAAAGTTTGGGCTTATTTTATCAGATTTTAAGTTAAAAAAACCCCTAATTTCTTCCTAACCTTCTCACGGCAATCCCCTCTTTTCTTCTCTACCATCATCTCACAGCAGCATCTCCCCTAATTTCTCCCCTCTCTCCATCATCTCACAGCAGCATCTCTCCATCATCTCATCTCAGTTCTCCCTCACACTCTTCATTTCTCTCCTTTTCACGCAAGAAGCTCTCTCCTCACTCATTTCATGCATTTTATGCTCTCTCCCTCACACTTTTCTTCTCTACCATCATCTCACAGCAGCATCTACCGATTAGTGCATTTTATCTATATGATTTTAAGACTTATATAACTAGTACTTTTATGACTTTGATATGGACTTATGTGTTCTTTGTTATGAATTCTATGAATTTTATGAAATTTCATGAATTTTAGGATATTTTATGAATTTTATTATATTTTTAAAATTTTATTTGTTCTTATAGTTGAGGCGTATGCCTCGTTGCGCCTCGAGGCTTACGCCTCGCGGTACTAAGAGAAAACGCCTCGCCTCGCGATTTCGCCTTTTAAAACCTTGGTCAGGTTCTGTGTCCTTATAAGTTCCTAGCCTTGAGTCTAAGTCTGATAGTGGCTAATAAATATAGTTTAAACATGTTTTAGTTGAATTGAATGCTTCGCTTGGAGAAGCATCAGTATTTTCTCTCATATCAGGAATCATTGCTGTGCAATTCTTTTTTCTTTATTGTCAATGAAGTATCGGATTTTCTCCTGTTGTTTAGTATCAGATGATTTCTTAATGAAGTTAAATTGGTTCCATCGTTACAGGAAGTGGAAAAATCCTTCATCACTTGGGACTCCCCTGAAGGTGAATTTACTAGACCTTCTGATTGCATGAAGCAGTTGCTTGAGCAAGTTAGACGATATCAGGTCAACATTGATGGAAATATTTGCACAGTTATGGTAACCACTTTGGTTCTTGAGGTAATCCTTTTTTTCCTCCTCTGTCCTGCAACTGGTTAAGCTTCTTGCATGCATTCGAAATACCAATATAATGTTGCTGTTACATAAAACCCACTAATACTATAAGACCATAATACCTGTATAGGATATTGAACATAGATTTTGAATCAGAGTTGCCAATTGTACTATAACCTTTAAGAGTAAGAAGACAATCATTTTTTATCATCCAAGCTACAATATGTGATCATTACTTGATTCTTGCTTATTTATAATTTGGTATAATGTGCTGCAATCTATCTTAGATTATAATTTAAGGAAAGGGAAAGCTACAAAATCTTGCATTTTACCATTTAATTCCAATTGTGATGTTTTGGGAACACAATTAATAGCAGGGCAAAACCTTAAAATATGCTATTTTTCTCTAAATACTAACAAACATTTTTAGTTTAAACTTTCTTCAAGTTTCCAATTTACTTATGAATGTGATATTCAACAAATTGGAGAAATCTCTCCTTGTCATGGTTCAACATGTTTCATTGATGGTCGGTTCTGCTGCTGACAATAAACCATTTGAGATACACTCCCAAATTCTTAATCTAAGATATATCTGGCATGTGCAAAACTTAGCTAAAAGTCTAATCAACATGGAATAAGTTTATCTTGTGACTTGGGGAAGCTGAGTTTCTTAGGGACATTTTTAATTTTACTTTTTGGTGTGTTGTTTTGCAAGTTTTCGGTTTTAGGAATACATGGCATATGCTTTTTACTCGTCACCTTAGTTTCTCTTAATTAAATTTTGTGTGGTGCCTAACTTATGGAGTGAATCCTTTTGGCTTTTGCTAAGTTTGTAACTTTTGTTCATTCCTAGGGGTGGCAGCAGAAACTTGATCCAGCATATGATGTGATCCGCACCTTGAAGACATTGCTATTTAAAGTTGACTGGGCAGAATCCCTCGCTTATACCATTGAAGGAGTCATGGCCCCATAAATGGTCATGTTGTCTACCTCTCTCTCTCTCTCTCTTCTCACACACGTGCGGGAGTGAACAAAAGTTTTGGCATTCATAGATTGATAGGATAATAAAGCGATACATATTGCAAACATAGTTCATATACATCAATTTGACGTATTATTGTTGTTCTTTGGCTTCGTTGGCCAATATAATCTGGGTTATTTTGTCCTTTCCTAATAAATGTAGAAAGGAAAGATTTGGAGAGAAGCATAAAATAGCTTGATAGATCTTTCTTAGGTAAGAATAATTCTATCTTAGTTTCCAGATCCAATAATGAAATTCATCAAGAACAGCATTATTAATAACAATGAAAGATTTACAAATGAGCATTCGAGAGGCTCAAACTCTCCTAGCACAGCTTTATTACTTATATTTTTTTTTTTACAATTCCCCTCCCTTCCCTATATATAGACTTCCCAAAAATAAGACAGCTCAGCCAATCAAAATAAAAAATAAAGCTAACTAGATACAAGGATTAGAATACAAAAAATATCATATTAAACTAAAGTCACTAGGACTTAATTCTTTCCTACTATTTTCTGTTGTCTCCTCTAGTATACACGTAGGATAGGTTTATCATTACCCCCTCCCCCCAATAACCTTCACCTTGTCCTCAAGGTGGAACAGGGGAAACTGTTCGTTGATGGTGGAAAATGGCTCTCCTGTCGCTTCAAAGTCAGGTAATGATTTCCATTTGATGAGGACTTCGGAAGGGTAGTTGGCTGTTGGAGTATCGAATCGCTGATCTAAGACTGCCTCTGGTTCCACGTTGAGTTCTAAGTCAGTGGTCAACTGAGGAGGGATGGTAGCTGCACTTGGAGCTGGACTTATGGAACGGCGGAGCTGAGAGAAATGGAAGATGGGGTGAATCCGGGCATGGTTTGGAAGTTGCAGCTTGTAAGCGACGAGACCAATGCGTTGAGTGATGGAAAAAGGACCATAGTATCGAGCAGAAAGTTTATCATTGGGACGTCGAGCAAGGGACTGCTGCCAATAGGGTCTTAGTTTGAGGAACACCAAGTCCCCCACGGCAAATTCTTCAGGTCGACGCTTCTTGTCCGCTTGGAGCTTCATCTAGTATTGAGCCCAAAGTAGGTGCATCCGGAGGTCGTCAAAAATGGTATCTCGAAACAGTAAGAGTTTGTCAACAGAAGATACTACGACTGTCCCCTTTTTGTAAGGAATTAATGGTGGAGGATCCCTGCCGTAAAGAGCTTTAAAGGGGGTACAGTTGAGTGAAGAATGGTGTGAAGTATTGTAGGAATATTCCGCCCAGGCTAGCCATTTGGACCATTTTTTTGGCTGTTGGTAGGTGAAGCAGCGAAGGTAGGTTTCTAAGTAGCGATTGAGAACTTCGGACTGCCCATCTGTTTGTGGGTGGTAAGCGATACTTTTTTTAAGAGTCGTACCTTGTAACTTAAAGAGATGGGTCCAAAAATTACTCGGAAAAATCCGATCTCTGTCTGAGATGATGGACTGGGGTAGACCATGTAAACGGACCACGTCCCTCATAAATAATTCTGCTACTGTAGGAGCAGAAAATGGGTGTTTGAGCTTGATAAAATGAGCATATTTTGAGAGACGATCAACAACCACAAGAATAGTGTTCCACCCCTCTGATGTCGGAAGGCCCTCAATAACATCCATGATAATTTCATCCCAAACTTGGGTCGGAAGGGCGAGGGGCTGTAGTGATCCGGCTGGGGCTGTAGTGAGCAATTTATTTTGCTGACACACCGTACATTGCTGCACGAAATTATGGACATCTGTTCGAAGACCTCCCTAAAATAATTCAGCTGCTAGACGTTTATAAGTTTTAAGTTCTCCTGAATGCCCATTGAATGGAGTGCTGTGAAATTCTTCCAATATCTTTGGAATTAAGTGCGATTTTTTTGTAATAACTAGTCGATTCTTGTAGTGGAGTAGGCCATTGTGTAAGTGGAAGCCATGATGGTGTTTTGAACCAGTTTGAAGATCACGAAGTAGCTGCTGGAGTACGGGATCAACTGCTATTTCTGAAGCTAATTCGGGCCATAGTTTCCATTCTGAAACAGATAAGTGGTCCACCGTAGCTACGTCACTTTGTCGGGAGAGTGCATCAGCCACTCTATTGTGGGTTCATGGTTTGTACGCGATTTCAAAATCCATTCCCATCAGCTTGGAAACCCATTTTTGATATTCTGAACCGATAACCTGCTGTCCCAAAAGAAACTTCAGACTTTGTTGATCGGTCCGGACTAGAAACTTGCGACCCAAGAGATAAGGTCGCCATTTGGTCACTGCATAAACTATGGCCATTAATTCTTTTTCATTAATGGATTTTTTTCGTGCTTGAACCCCCAAGACTTGGCTGAAATAGGCTATTGGTTTCTGGTTTTGTAAGAGGACAACACCTAAACCATGTCCTGAAGCATCAATTTCGATGACAAATGGCTGGGAGAAATCAGGTAAGGCTAGCACTGGTACTGTAGTCATTGCATGTTGTAGGTGGCGGAATGCTTGTTCTGCATCTGGACCCCACAAGAACTAATCCTTTTTTAGTTGATCAGTCAATGGTTGAGCTATTTTAGCATAGTTGGCGACGAACTTTCGGTAGTATCATGTTAAGCCTAAAAATCCGTGGAGAGCTTTAATAGTTTTAGGTAAGCCGTGGTGAGAAATTATATGGCCAAGGTATTCCACTTGTGCCTGCCCGAAGGCACACTTCTTTAGGTTAGCATACAATCTGTGGTGTCGCAATAATTCCATGACCTCCCTTAAATGTTGCTGGTGTAGCTCCTTTGTTCGACTGTAGACCAATATGTCGTCAAAGAAAACTAGCACAAATTTGCGCAAATAGGGTCGAAAAACATCGTTCATGAGAGATTGAAAGGTCGTTGGAGCATTTGTTAAGCCGAATGGCATAACCAAAAATTCGTAGTGGCCATCGTGCGTCCTGAAGGCTGTCTTATGAATGTCCTCAGATTTTACTCTTATTTGATGGTACCCTGATTTAAGGTCAAGTTTGGAAAAAATGAGAGCACCATTAAGTTCATCAAGGAATTCATCTATCACGGGAATCGGGTACTTATCTGGTATTGTCACTTTATTCAAGGCTCTGTAGTCGATACAAAATCTCCAAGACTCGTCTTTTTTTTTTTTTGACTACTAACACCAGACTAGAAAATGGGCTATTGCTTGGTTGTATAATTTTTGCTGTCAACATTTCGGATATCAGCTTCTCAATTTCTTCTTTCTGTACATAAGGATAACGGTAAGGCCGTACACTAATCGACGCAGCTCCCGAAACAAGAGTAATGGCATGCTCATGTGTACAGGCTGGTGGTAGTCCTACAGGCATTTCAAAAAACATCATTAAATTCAGTAATGGTACTGTATAGGTGTAACGCCCCAAACTCCAGGGACCGTTACGGTGTGCCTTGTAAACAGTGCTAAACTCGCTAATCGAGTCATTTGGCCAAAATCGTGAACTAAGTATGATTAGCGGTTTAGGGATTAAAAACTTTGGTTAGGATGTAACATTTCACTAAAACGTTTAATATATACATTGGGATCCCGAAAATATAATTTCAGAGTTTATTACAGAAAATATTTACAACAGGCCGTTCTAAGCGGCAAAACAGGGTTCAACCCTAGTTCCACTTTAAACCTCGGCCGTGGTGGTCGAGCAGCTGCATATGTACACGTCATCACCTAAGCTCTCCAACTCAAGGATGGTCCAGCTTCCTCTTGCCTTTACCTGCACCACGTAGCACCCGTGAGCCAAAGCCCAGCAAGAAAACACAATAAAGCATGATATAATATCAACAATGATCATAATAACCATTCAGGACTATCAGTCCAAGCAAATAGGTGACAATAGCCAAAAGTCACAATAATGAGCATAGCTCCCTCTAGCCATGTGACGATAGGGTCACCAGGGCTTAGCTGATAAGTGATTCCTTCATAGGTTTGATCAGGACAGGTGCATGGTGAATGGTCACCAACATAACCCTCCTCCCGACTCTAGAGTCGTGCTATGGACAGCGTCCCCTAGCCATGTGACAAACAGTCACCGGGGTCAAATACCTTGGCTATAAACATCTGGTCATAGACCAGGCTAGCGCTTATAAGTTCTTCGACCTTAGGGTCGGTCCCGCATTAATGCCATGGAGCTATTCAATGCGTGATCATCGACCTTAGGGTCGATCTAGCATTAATGCCATAGAGCCATTCAATGCATGATAGTCGACCTTAGGGTCAGTCTAGCATTAATGCCATAGAGCCATTCAATGCATGATTCTCGACTTTAGAGCCGATCCCTGACTAGTCAGTGTCATACACAAGTAAGTCATGCCACCAATCATATATCACATGTTCCATATCCATAAACAAGGTATTTAGCATGCTTACTGAACAGGTATTAGTACAATTAGGACCATGCATAAACACAGAGACTCAAGCTCTGAACAATATCATACTCAGTATACAAAGCATGTCCTAATCACATGTATCTCATGCATCATATGCAATATATCCAGCAATCCAACATGCACCAATAACAGCCATGCATGTCACGCTTAATAATCAGCCAACATGCATCAAGAATAGCCATGCATGTCATACTCAATAATCAACCAACATGCATCATAATAGCCACGCATGTCATACTCAATAATCCACCAACATGCATCAATAATAGCCATGCATGTCACATATACACAGGGTGCAGTTTTCTTACCTCAAAGTCGAGCTAGAACGATTAAAAGAACGACCCTTGAGAACGATCAACTTTTAGTCATTTAACGGTCACCTAGTCATAACCAAATATAGGATACCATCAATAAAAATGATCAACACAAGTTCCCAAACCAATATCTAGCCTCCGGGACATCAATCCCCACTTAACCAAGTAGTAGGATCAACCCCGAGGCCTATGGTAAGCATCCCTAAGCTAAAAACACAATTTTGGTCAAATCTGCCCTGTTGGGCCGCGGCTCACCACAGCCATGCCGCGGCTCATCTCCCTGACAGAGGCATATTTGCCTCAGAAGCCACCTTAGGCCGCGGCACACAAAATCCAGGCCGCGACTCATTACCCAGATCAGCCAAAAATCAGCAACGCACCAGCTCGACCTCCCCTGCATATTCCCTTAGAACCCAGCCTCCAAACTAGTTCCAAACCCTCTCCAAACACTCAATTCAACCTCTAAACAACATCTATATCAAACCCTCATCAAAACCCAAATCAAACATCAACCTAACTCCAATTAATTCCAATTAACCACCAAGAATTCACAAGCTGAAATCTTAAACTAAAACAGAGTATAAACCAGGAACTAATGGTTGAAACTTACCTCAAATTCGAGTTTGAACCTCCTCCAATGGCTGAACCAAACTCCTAAGCTTCCACTTTTAATTTCCTAGCTTAACTCCTCAATTTGGGCTCTCAAAATCCAAAGGAAAAGTGAAGGAAGAAGCTTGTACGGGAGAGAAAGGAAGAAGGGATGAGGATGGCTTTGTTTTATTATCATTCCACAGCCTTCTAAAATTTCCCTTAGGCTGATATAAATCCTTAAGGTCAAAAGACCATAATGCCCTTAAGCCAAATAAACCCCTCTACAAGCTTCCAAGGGCAAAACCGTCCTTTCCCGCCTATCTCGTTAATTATAATTAACGCTCTCCAATTCCCGCTATACTCAATATTCCCAAATACCAACAAATCATATCCCATTACCCTTTAATTCCCGGTAATGCTCTAATCATTAAATTCACCCCGAGACTCACCCCGAGCCCCGAACTTAAACCCGTTATGACTAGACCGAACACTTACATCTCATGATCGTCTCAAGTCGAATAGCTCGAACCAATCCACCTTATAATGTGGCTATATTAGTTAATCACAATCACGCACCCAAAATATACAATTACGCCCACAGTGGCCAAATTACCAAAATACCCTCATAATAATAAATTCTCCCATATGCATGCATCCACCATCATATAATAATATAATTCACGTAAACATGCATATAATAATTAAATACTATAATAAATCAATTATGGCCCTCCCGGCCTCCTAATCAAGGTCCTAAACCTCATTAGGAAATTTGGGGCATTACAATAGGAAATCTGGAATATTGGGTTCAGCGGCCTCCTTTTCTATAGTAACTTGATTCAGCTCGAGTAATACTCCATGTTTCTCATTTTTTATTGTTTTTATCATGGTCTTGAGAGAAACTAAAGATCTGCCAAGGGAGGGATCGCCTTTGATTATGAAACTTCTCTGTCCAATCTGAAATTCCATAGTTTGTAATTTCCAATAAGTTTTTGTCATTCCCAAAGTAGTTAACCACTGCAGCCATAGGATAATATCAACACTACCAAGCTGTAATGGCAGGAAATCGTCCCAAATTTCAACTCCTTGAAAGTGGACATTTAGATTTTTACAAACCCCTTCACATTGCATAGACTCTCCATTTCCTAAGGTGACCCCATATTCTTTAGTTTGAGACACCGGAATATGTAGCTTGGATATTAGGGCCCTTGATATAAAGTTATGAGTAGCCCCGGGGTCGATGAGGATGACAACATCGGCTGACCTAAGCTGCCCTTTGATTTTCATGGTTTTATTGACGGATAATCCAGCCACCGATTAGAGAGACTTCAATAGTTTTGCTAACTTCTGTGGAATCCAACTTGACGACTTCCTCTCTTTCTTCTTCCGAATCTTGATCAGTAATGGTTTCCTCAATGATTTCGGGTGTCATTATGACCTAGAGCTCCTTCTTTTTGCAGCAATGCCCTGGTGACCACTTGTCATCACAACGGAAGCATAAGCCTTTTTGACGCTTTTGCTGGATTTCGGAATCACTAAGCCTTAGTTCATCGCTATTGGGATTTGTCCATGAAGTTCGAACTGGTGGCATTTCCATTCTGGTTGAAGTTTCTTGTAGGGCCGTGCGTTGGAAAGCAGAGAACCATTGTTTCTGGGCCTTATTTTTGTCTTCAATGTCTTGAGCAATGTCCATGGCGTCATCTACATTCTGGGGTCGCTGGATGCGCAACTCGGTCCTTAAAGACGGAACTAACCCATTCATGAAAGTGCTCAGCTGCACAGCTGGGTCGATATCCTTTAAGGGTGCCAACAACCTGATGAATTTCCTCTCATAATCAGCCACAATTCCTTCCTGTCGAACAGTCAGAAATTGGTCATGTAAATTTCCATTTTGGGTATCCTAGAAATGTTGTAACACCAATCTTTTCATTTCCTCCCAACTATGGATAGCCCTCTTATTGTTTTCGTATTGATACCAAAGCAATGCATCACCAAAAAATGAAATAAACACAGCTTCAACCTTCTCACCCTCATCATAGTCATGGCAGGTGAAGATCCTCTCTACTTGCATTACCCACCCGTCTGGATTTTCACCATTAAAGGTCGGCATCTTCAGTTTCTTAAGGCGATTTTCATGGCGGAAACATGTTTTGTGTTGACCCCTGTCAATGGAACCTCTTTCGAAATTTCGATCCCTTTGGAAACCTGCTGTTGGTGACGTCCCGGCAGACCTTTGTTGAAAACCTGATCGTTCCTCACTCGGCTGGAGGTCAAATGGTGTCTCTGAACCCTTACTTTTTCCTTTTCACTGGCTGCCAGTAGTGCCATTCACCTCTCCCCCTGTTACTTGGAGAGTTCTTGACTTTTCTTGAGCTGCCATGAGAGCCTTAAACTGTTTTTGAAGGGTTTCTTGCAGCTGTTGTTGAATCTTGTCTACCATTTCCTGTATCGAATTCTGAATGGACCCTTTGAATCCAGAGACTTCTTTCTTTAGAGCTTCAAATTCCTCCTCGATTCCAATAGTAGTATCATGATTCTCCGCTGCTTTCTTAGGCCCCATGTCCGCAGTCACCACACCAAATTGATAGATATTTCTTAGGTAAGAATAATTCTTAGTTTCCAAATCCAATAATGAAATTCCTCAAGAACAACTTTATTAATAATAACAATGAAAGATTTACAAATGAGCATTCGAGAGGCTCAAACTCTCCTAGCACAGCCATTCGAGAGGGCTGATCTCTCCACCAAAGTCTTACTTCTATTTTTCTTTTTCTTTTTTACAACTCCCCTCCCCTCCCTATATATAGACTTCCCAAAAATAAGAAAGCTCAGTCAATCAAAATAAAGAATAAAGCCAATTAGATACAAAGATTAGAATACAAATAATATCATATTAAACTAAAGTCACTAGGACTTAATTCTTTCCTACTATTTTCTGTTGTCTCCTCAGGTATACACGTTGGACAGGTTTATCATAGCTGACCCTGAATCTCTGTCAATTTAAAATTCTTTACCTGTTGTTTATTAATGTTTTCAATTTGACCTTTCTATTATTATTTTACTTCAAATAAAATACAACACAGAGAGATTTACTGAAGAGGGTAGACTGAATAGTTAGGCCCTTGTTTTTCTCCCATGTGTTCTCGTGGGTTTCCTGCCTATACAAATGAAAATCCATGAAAAGATGAGCAAGTGCTTCAAGAAATAGTTATGCTAACATAATAATAAAAAGTGTGAAGTTAAAAGAAAATTCTTGGTTTTAAAAGTTTGATTTAAAATATTCAACCGAATATATCTATAAAAATAACTTAAAAATAGATAATAATATATAATCATAATTTTTATCTAAATATTTAATATGAATTTAAATATTATTATAATAATATTTAATACAATAATAGATTTTTAATACTTATATCAATATAAATTTAAATATTATAAAATATCATTATAATAATAATAATAATAATAATAATAATAATAATAATATATAATACATAATCTTAATTTTTATTAAAAAATTATCATTTATATTTAAAAAAGTTATCATATTATATATATTTAAAAATAAAATCATAAACAATGTTTTGGTTTAATTTTTCATTTAATATGTTTATTTCATTCTTTTATATTATAATATTATTTAGTTATTTAAAATTTATATGACAATAATATAAATTTAATAAATATAATTAATAAATTCTATAAATAAAACTAAACAAACGTACATTGCACGTTACTTGTGTAGATAATGAAAATTCATAATTTTGATGGTTTATTTTGTTAACTTTGATAGAATATTCTAAATATTTAACGGAATATACCTTTAAAACTAACGTAAATATAGTTATTTATCAATTATATTCATATAAATTCAAATATTATAAAATATTATTATTATAATAATATTTAATATAACACTACATATATAATAATTATATTAATATAAATTCAAATTCAAATGTTATAAAATAATAATATATAATACAAGATATTTAAAAATAATATTAATATAAATTTAAATGTTATAAAATATTATTATCATAATAATATATAATCCTAATTTTTTACTAATTATATTAATATCAATTCAAATATTATTATTATTATAATAATATTTAATACAAAAATAGATATTCAATAATTATATCAATATAAATTTAAATATTATAAAATAATATATAAAAAAACTATAATAATATATAATATTAATTTTTTATTAAAAAACAATCATTTATGTTTTAAATGAGGGGGACTTCTTTAGTCCCTCAGTTCCCATTTTTAGGACTTAGTCCAACATTATTATTAGCCATATGATATGTTAGTTTTTAGAGTGAATGGTAGGATTTGAATGTGTTGATTTAATGATACAAAAATACACATATACCCTTAGGGACCTCCTTCAACCGGGTACCGATTGTCATTTAGTTTGTTTTTAATTTGTTTAAGCAAACAACATAAATTTTTAATTACCCAGAGAAATTTTCAGAAAATTAACATTCGAACTCGCTGTATTATTAATGGCATGGCTCCCACTCTGGCTTGTTGACAAGCTCATGTAGTTCTTGTCATGGTTAGTTCTCAGAAACATTGAAAAATATGGCCTAAGAAGACCTTCAACATGACCATTAACGCTGAAAAATACAGAAGGAAAGACCCCAGTTTTAGATATTGGAACATTAGAGAAGATCAAATCCGGAGATATTACAGTCGTTGCCGGAATCAAGAGATTCACACGTAACCAAGTCGAACTCGTCGATGGCGAAACTCTCGACATTGACTCAGTCATTCTCGCCACTGGTTATCGCAGCAACGTTCCTTCATGGCTTCAGGTGAGAAAATGTTATGAAAAAAAGTTACTCTGTTTTTAGTTTCAAAAACAGAGGAAAGCCCAAAAAAGCTTTCTTCGATCAGAGTCATTTTTATTCATTTATACTGATCTTATTCTGGTTTTTCTATGAATCAGGAAGGTGAATTTTTCTCCAAAAATGGATTCCCCAAAGCCCCATTTCCACAAGATTGGAAGGGAAATGCTGGTCTTTACGCAGTTGGGTTCACAAGGAGAGGGCTCTCTGGTGCTTCCTCAGACGCCATGATAATAATAATAAAATCTTTGTTGAGTAGCAAGTAGTTTCAGTTTCAGAATAATCTTTGGTTGACTAAATTGTTTAATTAATAAAAAAGAAACTTTTTAACAGGAGAAGAGAAAACACAGAAAAGAAGGGTTTGAATGAGAGAAAATTATGCTCTGTAATGGTGAGCATAACTGAGCTATATTCCACTATTAATAGAGTTGATGCAAGTGATGAAAATACAAGGAGGAGCTAGTGACAGATAGCTCAACAGAATAACAACCTACAGCTAGGACAAAGCAACTAATCACAAGGGCAGTAGAAGAATCTGAATCATTCTCATGACCCTCAAATAACAATGATTGAGCATAATATAATTATAATCAATATAATCTCTTGCAGATTTATTAAAAGCAAACCGTAGAGAAGTCTAACAGAAGCATGAAGAGTAATTTGGATTAAATATACTAGTCTATAACTATCAACTGTGTTTTCAATAGACAGTTTATTAGAGAAAAGATAAAGGGGCATCCATCTTATGAGGTCGCATATTCTCATAATCCATTAACACGAAGGTCAAATGCCTAGAATTACCTTTTCTTTTTTGAACAAAACTGATATTTCTATTAGAAAGGGCAAGCATGAACCGTAATAAGAGATTTAATACAAAAGGATAACAAGGCATACATCATCCTCTTGCATAGTGAAGTTTTGTAAGGGCACGAGCCACTCTATTCGCAATTCTTGGACATTGTTCGAAGTTATCAGCAAAGAGATCATTTACAGATAACATCCTTTACTACAATGCCCAAGGATGAGTTGTGCTCAATCTGAACTTTGATATTGTAAGTGAGTGTATTTGTTGGGACACTAATTTTGACTGATCTATCTCAACTCTACTTGTGTTCAGACATTCATTTTGGCTATTGCGTTTCAACTGTGCTTGGTTTATTTTAAATGTCATTTTCATTTAGCTATTGTGAATATAGGAAGGTATCCCTAACTCTTATTATATTTAGTGCTATTTTCGGTTTAAAATTTTACCATTTGCAGATCAAAAAGTGGGTACGAATTCACAATATATATATATATATATATATATCAAAAGGTGTAGAACTCCTTGAAGCTTCTTTTTCTACGCTTAGAGGTCTTGGGTCATTATATTAAATCTTTAGTAAATTTGCTTATGACTAGCTAGATTCATGGATGTAACAAGAAATATTTTAATCACACTTTTTTTAACGAAGTAGTGACTCCCAATCGAGCAATCATACAAATATTATAACTTAAATATGGTACGTTTAGTGATATTATTATTATTATACTCTAATTGTGTTACACATCAGGAGATTATAAAATAATTTATGCAAAGGGAAAGTCTTATATACCAAATATCAAATACCATATAATGGCCAAAATTCATTCTAAATTAACTATACAACCTAAAGCTACATAATCAATGACAATTCATTCTTCTAACCATTAAACAAGTCAAACAAAACTGAGATATTCACTAAGATAATTCATTTGTTACTCACAAAAAAACAAACAATAATTACTTTCGGTTTTTTTACTTTCAGCTATTATATTATTCCTAACCACTCTATTTAATATTACTTACTGACATCAAAATGTTACTTATATGCAGATGAGTTACTGGAAATTCATTACTTTTACATGCAACATTATTCCTGATTACTCCTTTAAAAATTACTAAGTGACTCTTAAACATTACTTTCCCAATTTCGTAAATATGTTTGAACATAATACTAATTTTACCTTATTGCCCTCCGCTGTAGACTTTTTTTACCTGCAAATTACTATTTTGCCCATATTTTTCAGACCATGATTCAATTTTTTTTTACAACCGGTTTATGTCACCGGCTCATCAAGTAAAATCATGTAATAATAAAAACCTCAAATAATTCAATAGCTTGACACTTGGCAATTTTTTTTGGGTCCCACTTGTTGGACTTAAGAACTGGCCTTAAATGAGTATCATATTATATATATATATATTGTTTTGATTTAATTTTTAAATATTTATGTAATTCTTTTATATATAATATTGTTCATTTATTTGAAATTTATATGACAATGATACAAATTTAATAAATATAATTAATAAATCTCTATATATATAAATGAGAGCTTCAAGAAGATGATGTGATACTCTAAAATTTCTTCAAAGCACTCTTTATATTTTATCTTTTAATCTAATTTTTTTAAGATATATATTACGTTTAAATATATATATATTTAATTAAGATATATATTACATTTAAATATATATATAACTAATTTAAATTTAATTAATTTAATATTCATGTACCTAATATGTGTAACTAACATATATGTCATGTTGACCTTTTTTTAATTAATTTAATTATTATGTATACTTTAATTATATATATTTATATATATATATGTAAATTTAAGCATGTGTTATATTTACTTTTTTTAATTAATTTAATTATTACTTTAGTTATAGATATTTGTTATTTAAATTTAATTATTATTATTTATGTATACTCCCATTAGATTATTAACGAGCTCATATTAATACGTAGAACTTAATATATAACTCTTAATAATAATATCTATTTATTTTCTAATTAATGCAATTAATTTAACAATTATGTATATTTTAGTTATAGATATTTGTTGTTATTATTATTATTTAACTGATTATAATAATTATATTTTAGTTATATATATTTGTTGTTATTATAATTATTACAATATTTACAGATGATGTGGTGCTCTAAAATTACTCAAAATCATTCTATCTATTTTTAATTTTTTTTTTAATTCTACTTTTTCTAAATAAATCTAAAATATTCAAATATTTGATATTTGATATTTATATTCAAATTCAAATTCACTTTGATATTATTTATAGTCCTCTTTCTCTTCTCTCTGTCATTTTACATTCCACCATTCCATAAAGCTCCGTAATGAATTTCTCATGCCACAAATGCCTGAACAACTTTATTTATTTATGATGAAGATGGACATATCAAGAGATTATATTTTTTTTTCTATTTGTACAGCAAAATTTACTCAACCTCCTCAAGGCTTTTGAGGAATCTTCTCAGGTTAATTCCCACTGAAGGATTTTTTTTAATCTTAGTAATGAAACACTTTGAGAAATGATCATATAACACCAACTCAAAGTCCCTATACGTTACTTTTCCTTCTTCTTTGTCTTATTTGATTTACTTCTCTAGTTGTATTTTTTTCCCTTGAAAAAATTATGTATAAAAATTTACTAACTATGAATATATATACATGCAGAAAGAAAAGAAAAAGAGAGAAGTCAAGTGATTTAGTGGAGACGGTCTTTTTAGCTTTTGGTGCCCTTGCCATCAGTTCCATCATCATGTTTGTATATTTTATCTTTTTTATTGTTGTAAAGAAATAACTCTAATAATAAGAATTGTAAGATCACTAGGATTTGTAACTCTTCTACTCATAAAGCTCATATTAATGAGCATTGCAGGTAAGTAATAATATAATTATAAGTATTGGTTTTGTGTTTTCATTGATTGAGTTTGGAGAGTGATTATGTACTATCTTACTTTTTTTGTAGAGAACTTGAGTTAGAGAATGTGGAGATCATTGTAAATGATATTAATGCATTTAAAATGGATGGGTCTTTTGATAGAATAAGACACGTTTGACAATTTAATTTAATTAACACGTTTAAAATATTATGTGCATATGATTTAACACATTTGAGTTAATTTTTATATGATTGTTTTTTCTATTAACGTTTGAATTTATTTGATTTTTTTTAATTATATATAAATTGACATTTAATTAATTCATATCTTGAATTAATAACTGTATAACTTATTTAAATATAATATCTATTTTTCTTATTGTGTTTTTTAACTAAGTAAATATCTATTTCAATTAATCTAATTTTTTTAAGAACCGTATAACAAAAATATAAATCTTTAATTAATATCTACATTATTTAACTATTTAATTAAACTACAACTAAGATATTTACTTATTGAATAAGATAATTATTTATAAAAATAAATTAATAAGTATATACATATAAATATCTATATTATTTAACTAAGCTACAACAAAATAACATTAATGTAATACTATATATTTTATTTTTTCTCATTATATAAATATCTATAGTATTTAACTATTTAACTATAATATCTATTTTTCTTTATATGTTTTTTTTAACTGTATAACTATAAAGTTTTATATAATAATAATTAGTTTATATGATGTGTCACTCTAAATTTTTTCCAAAGCACTCTATATATTTTCTATTTTTTTATTCTACTTTTTTTAAATTTTTTTTTAAATAAGATATTTGTTAATAACTAATTTTCTAATACTTATATTATTATTATTATTATTATTAATATATATTTATTTATTAACCTCTATATTTATATCTATATATTTATATAAATGGGAGATAACGTGATACTCTAAAATTTCTTTAAATCACTCTATCTATTTTCTTAATTTTTTTTCTCATTTTTTTATTCAACTTTTTTCTAAAAATTTATATTTTTATTCTATTTTCTTAAATATAATAATAATTAACTTTATTTTATTTTATTTTAATATATAATATTAAATTAATTACTATTAACTCTATTTTATTTTATTTTCAAAATATCTATATATTTTGATTCTACTTTTAAAAAAAATATAATAATAGTAATCAACTCTATTTTATTTATTTTTATTTCTAAAATCACAATCTATATATCTATATAGAGGAGAGTCCGAAGGAGATGATGTGACACTTTAAAGTTACTTTAAATCACTCTATCTATTTTCTTATTTTTTTATTCAACTTTTTTCTAAAAAGAATATACTTTTATTATATATTTTTTTAAAATATAATAATAGTAATTAACTCTATTTAATTTATTTTTGTTTCTGAAATAACAATTATAATACATGTTGTTGACGCCGTTTTTCGTCAACTTAAATCGTAAAGCAATTAAATAACGTATTCTATGAAGCGAATGAATAATGAAGAAAGACAAGAGGGTTTTTACGTGGTTCAGCAGTTAACTCTGCCTAGTCCACGAGTCTGTGTTATTAAGGCTTAAAGATTTTTGGAAATTCTTCAGAGATGAATTACCTAGAAAATATTCTCCAGCCAAAAAGAAATCGACCATTTACAAGTGGTCATTCCTCCTCTATTTATAGGGGAGGTTACAGAGTTCATTCCCACATATTTTGGGAAGATATTCCATATATCAATTTAAATAATGACATTAAATGCAATCTCTCCTACATATATGGAAACGTTCCATAAGAATCGGGAATGGATAACAGACTAAATAATATCCCTTAAATGTTGGGATTATACAACAATAAATATACTCATACATAACAGGTTATTTCAGATGACTCATCGGGTCTTCGAGATCAGCGATCGACCCTGTGGCTGTTGAGACTTATGGTATTGCTACGAGCTTACCGTCCTACTTCAAGACATGCTCGGACCAGATAAACACTGCCGAAGCTATCACACTTGAGCTTGCACTTCCCAAGCTCGGACTGTTTAATCCGAAGACGATCGATAACCGATGTATCCTAACGTCGTGTTATTTCGAACTCAGAAAGCGTCTCGAAGTTACACATCTTCGAGGTCGTCATTTTACTTCGGAGATCTTACAGCTGGACCATACAATGTATTTCATACATTTCAAGCTCACTCTTGACGAGTCCAGTTTTCGAGGTCATAACCTCTGGTCTCGAAATCTGGGTGTAATAGTTTGCCCCCTCAAAAGTATCAGTTCGAATCCTATGAGAAGGAAACTTTTGAACTGCTCCTATTGGAAACCGTACCATAAAAACACTCGAGTGTGGACACGCGTCGAACAGGTATTGATCACTCAAAGTACTTGAGTACCTTGGAAACCTGCCCACGTCTATCCGCCTGCCATTCTTTAAGGTACTATCAACTCACAGGTCCCTGGCCGTTTGATCTGATACAGAATCTAGCCAATGGCCCAGATTAATCCGACCTTTTACACTTCCATGGGTTTATAAATAGGACTTTATTCGTCGTCCCCATTTTACTTTCACGTTCGAGTTTTTTACAGAGAGAAAAGAAGAGAAAAACCAGAGAATACTACCCAGTTCTTGCATGTTCTCCAAACCACGAAAACAGAATAACGTGCACCTCTTCGGCTCTGTGAGATCGTTTTTGCAGCCACTTATTCAATCATCAATCTCTCTGTTTCCGCCGATCGCATTGTGTAAGTTTTCTATTCATAGCTTCGTATGCCCGTACATACTAGTGTTAAGGTCTGATATTATGGGTTCCAAACCCAGTTCATGCGTAGGAGACCCATATATGGTTCTTTTACTGAAATTTTTGAATTTTGAATGGTGTATCTTGTACACCAAGATATCGGGTATAAAATTAGGGTTTTGGCAAAATGCACGTTTCCCAAAAATTCCACTCTTTGGGTAACCGCCAACTTTTTCCCTGAAATATCGAGATTTTCAAAAATAAATCCACCTTCCTTTCTTTCGGTGGAATACACGCTCCGAGAGACTGGCTTCGTCCTTTGGATCGAGTTTGCCTTGTAGCCTCGAACATTCAAGCTTAGGTCATCCCGTTTTTTATTTATATCTTGTTCACTTGGCCCTCACCGTTTTGCTCTCTTGCTAGATGCCGCAGAACTCGGGAAAGTGGTAGGGGTCAAAGTTCGCGATTCGTTATTCACCAGTAACTCTGAGCCTAGAGTCCCCTTTTACTCAGAACCAACACTTGATTCGAGAGCACGAACTGAGGTGTGAACAGGAAGACAGCCGAGATCATTTTCGCCGTCAGATAGACGAGGTCGAAGAAGGAAAAAGGAAAAAACTAAGAGTTGCCATCTACCTAGATCCGGGCCCCGAGCCTAGACCGATTCCCCTTGACTCTACGCTTAAAGTGATAGTTGCCTTTAGGCCAGGTAATCTCCAATTCTTACTGATGAGGGAACCTTTGACCTCACAACCAACCTCCTTCCCCACCTTGAAGAGGGAATTTTTTGAGGCCGAGTATTATTGGAGCTCGATCTCTTCATGAGGGTAGATATCTGACATTCTGGCCCTCCACAATATCGGACTGTCAGGCTCGCTGAGGTGTCGAGCTCCGGGTTCTCATGAGCGAAGTTTCCACACCCCGGGAGATGGAAACCCTAACAGCAAGCTGAGATATGCAGCTTGGAGTCAGGAGCATATGAAGGCAGGGGTTGTACTACCCTTAAAGTCCTTTTTCAAAAACTTTACAGACTTTGTTGGGCTCGCCCCTTTCCAGCTCAACACCAACTCGTACATAATTTTGTCCACCTTGAGGTCGTTTTACCACGAGCTAAAGTGGGAAGGACCTTCGCCGAAGGAGATCCTGTATCTCTTTTGTTTGAAAAGCAACCCCTCCCGAGCTCGGGGAGGGGATGGCTTCTACTATCTCTCGAGCTATCCCAAAGAGAAGAAAATCTTTGAGGATATTCCCAACCATCCCCCAGACTTCAAGAAGGCTTTCTTTTGGACGGATGGCTTGGCTCCCTCCAGACACTACTCGTTCAAGCGAATTCGTAAGTCCCTGACTAGTTCCTTTTTTTTTTGTGTGCTCGAGTTTTGTTTGAACTCGTGCTTAGTCATAATATGTTCATTTTTTCAGCCAACTACCATCGTCCCACCCCCTCCAAGGAGATGAAGGAGCACAAGGAGGCTCTGCTTCAACTCCCTTACGGCAGGAGGTCCCTCTCCTATCTCCTCCACGAAGATAAGCTCCAAGCCTGCGGCCTCCTGGAGAAGGATCAATCCACATTTGACTGGTCCAACAAAAAATATACCCAGTGGGAGCTTGTGCCTCTCCCAACTGGCATCCTTCCTCTGAGGTAAAATGCTAGGCCTCCATCCCCAGTTCAACGTCGCAGGAGCCCACAATCGGGGAATGAGGCCAATGATGAAGCCTCAAGCTCGAGCTCGAGTGACAGAGGTACATTCATCCTTAGCTCGGATTTGTGGTCTCCTTCACTACTTAAGCATAAACCCAATAGATTAGTATTGTGCAAGGACGATAGGGACCATTTTTATGTTTGGCCCTGGGTAGATGAGAGAGTACATAGGTTTGATAACTGGCTCGAGAAGTACGACACAATGTATAGTCTGAATAAGGTATGGAACGGAATAGCTGTTCAATACAGGATAAATGACTATAAAGACCTTTCGAGGTTGACTTCCACTTATAGGGAAGGTACTCCCCCCACCTCCTCTGAAGATGGGGGAATTACGTGGTCACCGAGCACGAGCTCGGGGGAGAGTTCCAGTTAGGTTTCTCTCTACTTTTCTTTTTATTCTTTGCCTTTCTGTGTCATGCTAACTTTTTTGTCTTGGAATATCTCATAATGTGATGTGAATGTGCAGGTGATATGGATTCCAACCTCGACTCTGTGCTCGCTAGTGGTAAGGGAGCCCAAGGGAGTAAGCATCCGAGGGGGTTGCAGAAATTAGACCGACCTGCCAAGGTCCTTAAGAGGACCGAGAAGACACCTCCTCCACCAGCTCCAGTTGCTCTGAGCCCAGCTGTGGATTTGACTCCTTAGGTCAGGGTGTCCTCTACGGTCATTCCTCCCGTGCCTCCTCCGATCCAGGTCCACTCCATGCTCGGTCCACCTTCGAAAAAGCCCTCAGCCTCCAAAACGCATCTGCTGTCGGTCTCTACTCACGTCGATGAGTATGTAATCGACAATGCTGCCGGATCCCATGGGGCTACACTTGGCTCAGACATTCTGTCTCGAGTGGGCCAGAGTTTTGGTAGCTTCAACACCCCTCATTGGCAGTTTTTGAACAATGCTCGAGACTGCAACACTCTTTATGAGTAGAGTATCGAGCTCACTGTTGCGGTAACCTTCCTCATCTCGTTGCTAGTTGTATTTATACTTAGTTCATGTTCTAATTTGATTTCTTTGTGTGTCAGACTCTTGCTGTCTCTACTCAACTTAATTATAAGTTGAACAATGAGGACCATTAGAGCATGTCTTATGCCCAGGATTCGAAGGATTTCCAACTCAAGCTTAGTGACGAGCTCAAGGCTACAAAGGCAAAGATGGAGGCTGAAGCTGAACAACTAAAGGGCAAGATAGCCGAGCTCAAGAAGCTGAAGGCCCGGCTCGCGGAGCTTGAGAAGGTGAATGCCCAGGTTGTGGAGCTTGAGAAGATCAATGCCAAGCTTGAGGAGGAGAAGGCTGGCACTTTCAAGATTATGGAGGGTGAAAAGGCTCATCTCCTTGCAGAGTTTAAGGAGAAGAAGGATCGAGCGGTCGACCTGGCCATGTACAGGATCTGGGCTAGTAATGCCGATCTCGATACCAGCTTCTTGGGCTCTTTCGAGGCAGACCTAGTGGCCAAGTGGCAAGCTCGGCTTGATGAGGAGGAGGCTGCTCGGGAGGAGGCAGAGAGAGCTAAGGAGGATGCTGAGAAGGCCAAGGAGGATGCTCCTCCCTCCTAAATCTCTACCTGGGGCTGCGTTCCTTCAAATTTTTGTAATAGTTCTTTTTTATCTTCTGCTTTTTATGCCTCTGGGGCTAAGATAATTTATAGCTCGTGAAAGAGCTAGTTTCTTATGATAATTATGATACCATATTTAACTTTACTTTAATATTTTTGCTTTACATTTCTTAGGTCGAAATATTTCACGCAATTTACATTAAAGTGTCCTTATGTTTATTTATTCATACACATAAGCGGTGGATTTTTAGGCTCGAGCTTCAATGCATTCATGCATAGTTTGCACGATATATCCGAATCCGATCTCGTTATTTGTCAAGGTCAAAAATTACTTTTACCATGCACCCGAAAGTACTTCTATGGCGTGTAACGTGAGTGGTTTAGTATATCTTGTTTTTAAGTTACTTTTCCTCGTCCTTGGGTAGCTCCCCAAGGTTATGAGGTCGAAACTATCTTTTTGCATGATATTCCAGCCTTGATCTCGACGTAGATTGAAGTCAATTGTGTTCCAACTTACTGTCGATTAGTTTTAGCTGGTTCATTCCAAACCTATTCAGGTCGTGTTTGGTTTGTAATCCATACACTTATATTCTCGTATTTGGTGACATCTAAACACTTATTTTTCCATAGTTTGGTTATATCCAAACTATCTTAGCTCGCATATTTGGTTATATCCAAACACTTTATTTTTAATAATTTGGTTGTCTCCAAATTACCTTAGCTCGCATATTTGGTTATATCCAAACACTTTATTTTTAATAATTGGCTATTTCATTTTTTCAAGCTGATGGTATATGTACCACTAATGCCCCCTTAATATCCTATGAGTGTGACCATAGGTTATTAAATTAAGAGAGTTTGCAAAAAAGAAAATACAACATATTGAAACGAAATCGAACTTTATTTATTAATAGGAACATAGCACAGAAAAACAAGTATGGTTACAGCTGACATCATTCCTACACTATTGATAGTAAGGTCGTAGATGTTCGCCATTCCATGCTCGTGGTACCAAACTCCCATTCAATTTAGTCAACTTGTAAACACCAGGTCAGATGGCTGATTCGATCTGATAAGGTCCTTCCCAATTAGGCCCGAGCACGCCAGCAGCTGGGTCCCATGTTGCCAAGAACACATGCCTCAACACCAAATCACCCACACCGAATTTTCTATCTCAAACTCTTTTATTGAAATACTGGGGAGCTCGCTGTTGATATACAACATTTTTTAGCTGAGCTTCATCCCTTCTTTCTTCAATCAGGTCCAGACTTACTTCGAGCTGGGATTGGTTTGAGGCTTGGTCATAAGCGTGGGCAAGAATTGTGGGTATTTCGACCTCGATTGGCAGGATAGCCTCGCATCCATATGCCAGAGAAAAGGGGGTATGTCCCGTTGAAGTATGAGCTGTGGTTCGACATACCCACAAAACTTGGGGCAATTCTTCGGGCCATTTCCCTTTTGCTTTTTCCAACATTTTAGGGGTTTTTTACAGCTTCGACCTGGCCATTCGCCTGGGGATGGGCCACAGAAGAGAAGCTCTTTATTATCCCATTTTTCTCGCAAAAGTTGGTAAACAAATCGCTTTCGAATTGAGTACCGTTATCGGAAACAATCTTCCTTGGCACCCCATATTGCCATATGATGTTCTTTACCACGAAGTCCAAGACTTTTTTTGAGGTAATTGTCGCTAGAGGCTCGGTCTCGGTCCACTTTGTAAAGTAATCCACTGCGACTATTGCGTATTTGACTCCGCCTTTGCCAGTTGGCAGAGAGCCTATGAGGTCGATTCCCCAGACTGCAAATGGCCATGGGGAGGTCATCATAGTTAGCTCGGAAGGTGGAGCTCGAGGAATTGTGGTGAATCGTTAACACTTGTCGCATTTCTTGACGTAATCAAACGAATCTGCTTTGATAGTAGGCCAGAAGTATCCCTGGCGTATGATTTTCTTGGATAAGCTATGCCCCCCAGTGTGGTCTCCACAGAATCCTTCATGAATTTCTTCCATGATCTTCTTAGCCTCGGGTGGAGTCACACATCAGAGTAATGGCATAGAGTATCCTCTTCTATATAGCCTTCCCTCCACAATGGTGTACCTGGGGATCTGATACATCAATTTTTGAGCCTTGGTCCGTTCTTCTGGGAGAATGTTGGTCTCAAGGTACCTAATTATCGGGGTCATCCAGGTCGGCTTAGAGCTTATCATGCACACATCTTCCTGTTCAGGCTCGGTTATACTAGGTATCGATAGATGTTCGATTGGTACGATATTTAGTTCATCGACCTCGGTGGACGTGGCGAGCTTGGCTAAGGCGTCTGCATTCGAATTTTGCTATCGGGGAACTTGTCTATCGTGTAAAATTCGAATTGCTCAAGGACTGCCTTCGCTTTTTCTAAATATGCAGCCATTCTTGTCCCATGAGCCTACTATTCCCCTAAGATTCGGTTGACCACCAACTGGGAGTCAGTGTAGCAATGTACCACCTTAGCCTTGAGTTCCTTGGCTATTTGAAGTCCTGCTAGTAGAGCTTCATACTCAGCCTCGTTATTTGATGCTTCGAAGTCAAATCTCAAAGCGGAGTGAAATCGACTTCCTGCTGGGGTGGTCAGTATTATTCCTGCCCCCGACCAATTTTCATTGGAAGACCCATCAACATAAAGTTTCCATAGCTCGCGGGCTGGGGTTATAACTTCATTGTTAGTCACTCCAGTGCATTCCACTATGAAGTTTGCTAGGGCCTGTCCTCTTATTGATGTCCTCGGATGGTAGGTGATCTTGAATTGTCCGAGTTCAATGGCCCATTTTAGTAATCAGTCCGAGGCTTCTGGCTTGGACAAGACTTGTCTTAGTGGTTGATCGGTCATCACATGAATGGGGTGCGCCTGGAAATATTGTCGGCGCTTTCGAGATGAGTGAATTAGGCCAAGAGCCAGCTTCTCCATTAAGGGGTATCTCGATTCTGCTCCCAGTAACCTTATGCTGACATAGTAAATAGGCTTCTGCACCTTCTGTTCCTCTCGGACGAGCACGTCGCTAATGGCGTGCTCGGTCGTAGCAAGATATAGGTAGAAAATTTCCCCCGTGATGGGTTTTGACAAGATTGGAGGCTCCGCGAGGTGCTTCTTGAGCTCGTGAAAAGCTAACTCGCATTCTTCTGTCCACTCAAATTTTTTGCCTCCCCTCAAAAGGTTGAAAAATGGAAGACAACGGTCTGTAGATTTCGAGATAAACCTACTTAGTGCCGCCATCCGCCCAGTCAAACTTTGGACATCATTATGTTTTCGAGGTGAGGGCATATCAATTAAAGCCTGGATCTTGTCCGGATTAGCTTTTATTCCCCGTGCGTTTACAATGAAGCCTAGGAAATTTCCTGACGACACTCTGAAAGAGCACTTCTGGGGGTTGAGTTTCATGTCATACTTCCATAACACGGCAAAGCACTTTTCAAGGTCGTCCACATGGTTACTGTTATGTTTAGATTTAACCAACATATCATCAACATAAACTTCCATGTTATTACCTATCTGCTCGGAGAACATCATGTTTACGAGCCGTTGGTATGAGTGCTTCAGCATTCTTTGGTCCGAATGGCATGACATTGTAGCAATATAGTCCTTTGTTTGTCACAAAACTCATATGCTCTTGGTCTGGGGCATGCATGGCGATCTGGTTATATCCAGAATAAGCGTTCATGTTAGACATAAGTCCATGCCCAGCTGTGGCATCTACGAGCTGGTCGATTCGAGGTAGGGGGAAGCCAGGCCTTATTGAGGTCTGAGTAGTCAATATAGGTCCACCATGTCCCGTTAGGATTCGGGACTAGCATCGGATTGGCGACCTAATCGGGGTAGAAGGCATCTCGAATGAATCAGTTTCCCTTCAACCTGCCGACCTCTTCTTTTAAGGCCTTCTTCCTGTCATCATCCAGGAGTCTCCACTTTTGTTGCTTCGGGGGAAAGCTTTTTTCAATATTTAGAGCGTGGCTTACCACATTCGAATTTATCCCCACCATGTCCGAATGTGACCATGCGAAAACATCGTGGTTCTTTTTCAAAAAGCAAATTAATTGCTATTTCGTTTCTTCTGGAAGGTTTTTCCCTACCTTCACTGTCTTCGGGGGGTTTACTTCTTCGAGCCTGACCTCTTCGAGCTCTTCTAATGGCTCAAGGTCAGTTCTTTCCTATATTCTCGGATTAATTTCTTCATCTATCTCGAAGACTGTTCCGTCCTTATTCTGAACTATGACAAGTGTTTGTGCGCTTGTCTGTTTCTTTCCTCTAATGGAAATGCTATAGCATTCCCTCCCTGCTAGCTGGTCTCCCTTCAGTGTCCCAATGCCACTAGAAGTCGGGAACTTGATGGCCAAATGCCTCACAGAAGAAACTGCCCCCAGCCCTACTAGGGCGGGTCTCCCGAGCAGCACGTTGTAGGCCGATGGTAGATCCACTACTACGAATTCCATCATCTTGGTTGTTGAGACCGGGAAGTCTCCCAAGGTCACAGGGAGTTCAATGGATCCCATACAGGCAATCCCTTCTCCTGAAAAGTCGTACAATGTCGTTGCACAGGCCTTTAGGTCATGAAGCGCGAGTCCCATCTTTTCTAAGGTGGCCTTATAGAGGATATTCACTGAGCTCCCGTTATCAACCAGGACTCCATGAACCCTCTTATTCGCGAGCTGAACGGTGATGACCAGCGAGTCATTATGAGGAAACTTCATATGAGATGCGTCGTCTTTAGTAAAAGTTATAGGTTGGGATTCAACCCTCTGGTGTTTCGGAGCCCTGGGTTTGGGTTCGTAAGGGGACCTATCACTAGTTTTTAGCTCATTCACATATCTTTCTTGAGCGTTCCTGCCCGATCCTGCGAGATGAGGTCCCCCCAAGATGGTTACAACATTTTCTCCATCAATCGAAGGGGGTCTCTCATCTTCCCTTGCTTGGGAGTTATTGTTTTGGGTAGGCGGTGGTGCAGCTGTCCTCTGACTGGTAGAACCCTGATTGGGATTTTTATTTCTTACATATTGCCTGAAATATCCTCTCGAGATCAGGCCTTCTATCTCGTCTTTTAGTTTCCTGCATTCATCGGTTGTATGTCCGATATCCCTATGGAATCTGCAGTATTTACTAGAATCTCTCTTTGCTTTCTGGTTCCTCATGGGGTCCGGACGCCTGAAAGGGACCTGGTTTTCATTAGCTAGGTAGATATTCTCCTGAGACTCATTCAGCTCGGTATACACTTTGTACACGGAGAAATATCTTTCTCCTTTCTTCTTCTTTCCCCCTTTCGCCTCGGGGTTACTCCCTTTAGTCTTCTTTCTTTTGGAAGGGTTGTCTGCAGAGGAATTTGAGGCCGATGGGTCTGCCGAGGTCGAGGCAGAGTTTATGTTTGTCGTTGTAGTTATGGGCTAGGAGGCCATATTCAGTGCTGACCTTGCCTCCTCTACATTGATAAACCTCTGAGCTCGTCGATTTAACTCGGTTAAGGACCTCACAGACTTTCTCTACATGTCTTCCCAGAGAGGGCTTCCAGGCATTACCCCAGCTCGGATAGCCATCAGATGACAACTGTCATCTACGTCTCGAGCTCGGGCGACTTCGAAATTGAACCTTGTGAGGTAACTTTTCAATGTTTTGTTCGGCTGTTGTCGAACATTGGTCAAGGTAGATGCCTTGGGCCTTATTCCGATCATGGCTTTGAATTGCTTCTTGAAATCTTTAGATAATTGATCCCAAGAAGCAATTGAATGCGTCTTATATTTTTTGAACCAGTTTTTTGCTAGTCCTGTGAGCGAAGCTTGAAGCAGCATGCATCTGAGCTCGTAGCCCACATTACTCGCTCTCATAATGGTATTAAACGTACTTAAGTGACTGTATGGATAGGAATTCCCATCAAACGGTGGGACATGAGGAATCCAAAATCCTTGAGGCAATGGGGTGCTGGAAATATGGGGGGCGAAGGGTTCGAGTTCCTCGTCAAACTCTTCGTCTCGATCCCGACCTCGTTCATTTTGTAAGAGCCTGAACGCTCTTTCCAGTTGATTAATCCTTTCTTGGACTGGATCCACGGGGGGTCTGCCCTGAAATTGATTATCATTGATCACAATTCCAGCTTCGAGCCTCCGCATGGGATCCTTGCGCCCATTTAGGTGATCCCTCAGGTCTGGGTTTGAGGGGTTAACATTACCCCGATTCTGGTTCAGGTGTTCCCATAAATCTGGGTGATCCCTTCGATTCCCAGTATTTATGTGTCCCCGGTCATACATACGGACGATCTGGTGTCTCCTGAGCCTTCGCTAGTATGGCTCGCCGCGCGGTTGTTCCGAGACGGGTTCCTTTCTGGTTGTCTTGTCTCAATAGTGTGAGATCGAGACATTTGGCTTCTCGTAGGCTTGGCGCCTCTATGTTCTCCAGCAGTCTCCCCATTCCCATGTTTCTACCCAACTCGCCTTTCCCTATCACCCTGCATCAATTGCGTGTTTCTCTGAGGCGGTGAGGGATATCTTATCGGCGATGGTGGGTGCCTTATGGGTGATGGTGGCTGCCATCCATTACGGGGCCTAGAAGGTCCCGAGTTTTCCTGTGCCAGTTCAGGAACGTTCTGCGTGTTACCAGGATTTTGGGTCCGAGCCGCCGCGGGGACTCGGTTATTCCCAGTCTCGGCTGGTACCTCAACAGTTGAGTTGACAGGAGCTCCCACCCGAGTATTTCTTCGGGGCCTTGAGGGAGCAGGTTGTTCTGGTGGTGGCGAAGGTTGCTCTGTTCTTCGTGTGGCAGTATTTTTGCGAGGTCGCCCACGAGGCCTGCGTGGTGGAATATGAACATCTCGCGGAGGTGGAGCTTGGGTCACAGGTGGAGGCGGGGGCTGAGCCGCCTACGCCTCAGTAGCCAATCTGGCCAGCTCCTCATTACGTTTCTTGGCCTCCGCCAGCTGCTTTTGCAGTTGATGATTTTCAAGCTCCACAATAGGGACATATCGCTCAGGGTTGTAGTACATGTCCTCGTCGTCCCTGGGGGCTGGTGGTGCAGGTGGTCCTCGAGAGTCAGAGGATCCACTCCTCTCATCTGGGTCCAAATTCACCATCGACTGCTTCCCAGGGCACCGGGGATAGTCAACTTCCTCTAGGATTTCCTTTTCAGGAATATTGGGATCATTCGTGGCCATAGTTGATTTAGGGAGGCTTCTTCGACTGAATAGACTCACGTACGTATTGCTTAATTCTCTCAATGAAAGCACCAAACTGTTGACGCCGTTTTTCGTCAACTTAAATCGTAGAGCAATTAAACAACGTATACTATGAAGCGGATGAATAATGAAGAAAGACAAGAAGGTTTTTACATGCTTCAGCAGTTAACTCTGCCTAGTTCACGAGTCTGTGTTATTAAGGCTTAAAGATTTCTGGAAATTATTCAGAGATGAATTACCCAGAAAATATTCTACAGCCAAAAAGAAATCGATCCTTTACAAGTGGTCATTCCTCCTCTATTTATAGGGGAGGTTTCAGAGTTCATTCCCACATATTTTGGGAAGATATTCCATATATCAATTTAAATAATGACATTAAATGCAATATCTCCTACATATATGGAAACGTCCCATAAGAATTGGGATGGATAACAGACTAAATAATATCCCTTAAATATTGGGATTATACAACAATAAATATATTCATACATAACGGGTTATTCCAGATGACTCATCAGGTCTTCGAGATCAGTGATCCACCCTGTGGCTGTTGAGACTTATGGTATTGCTACGAGCTTACCATCCTACTTCAGGACATGCTCGGACCAGATAAACACTGCTGAAGCTATCACACTCGAGCTTGCACTTCCCAAACTCAGACTGTTTAATTCGAAGATGATCGATAACTGATGTATCCTAACGTCGTGTTATTTCGAACTCAGAAAGCATCTCGAGGTTACACATCTTTGAGGTTGTCATTTTACTTCGGAGATCTTACAGCTGGACCATACGATGTATTTCATACATTTCATGCTCACTCTTGACGAGTCCAGTTTTTGAGGTCATAACCTCTGGTCTCGAAATCGGGGTGTAACACATGTCAATTAAAAATATATACATATAATAATAATAAATAAATAATTTATATTTTCCTATTTTTAACATTTTGACTAAATATGAGGTCCAAAAGTTAATTTTTTAAAATAAAGATTTCAAATGGGTAATCAGCTAAAATACAAGGTTTAATATGGTGTGAACCCTTACACAAAACATAAATTAAACATATAATTTAATTTTTATAATTTTAAAAAAATAAAGATTTCAAACAGGTAATTAGTCAAAATAATCTCACACAAAACATAAGTTTATTTATACATAATTTAAATATTTTATAAAAAAAAACCACCCAAAATGTATAATAATAATAATAACAACAACAAGAACAACAACAACAACAACAACAACAACAACAACAACAACAACAACAACAATAATAATAACAATTGTTACACCCAGATTTCGAGATGAGAAGTTATGACCCCGAAAACTGGGCTCATCAGGTGTAAGCTCGAAATACACGCGGTCATCATATGGTCCAACCGTTAAACCTCTTTGAAGTAAAACAACGACCTCGAGGATGTGTGACCTCGAATATTCTCTAAGCTCGCAATGGGCAATGGCATGACGACGCTTAAATATATTTTTCATCAATTGCCTTCAGACTCGATAGCTCGAGCTCGGGGTGCAAGCTCGGGTGTGATAGCCTTGTCAGTACCTACCTATCCCGAGCATAGCGTGAAGTTGGGTGACAAGCTCGTGATTGACCCATAAGTCTTGACAGACTCAATGCCAATTGCTGATCTCGAAGATCTGATGAATCACCTGGGATAGCCCATTACGTGTGAACATGTTTATTGTTGTGCATTCCCAATATTTAAGGGATATCATTTAATCTGTATCCGTTCCTGATTTTTCATGGGACGTTTCCATGTATATAGGAGTTAATGCATTTAATATCATTATTTCAATTGATTTACAGAATATCTTCCCGAAATAAGTGGGAGTGAATTATGCAACCTTCTCTATAAATAGAGAAGGAGTCACCACTTGTAAAGGACCGATTTTTGGGTTTTCTAGAGAGAAAACTCTAGGTAATTCATCTCTGAAGAATTTTCAGAAAACTCCCAAGTCTTAATAACATAGACTCGTGGACTAGGCAGAATTAACTGCTGAACCACGTAAAAATCCTCTTCTTTTTCTTCATTATTCATTTGCTTCATTGTTTAATTGCTCTACAATTTAAGTTGATGAAAAATGACGTCAACAGTTTGGTGCTTCCATTGAGAGCATTAAGCAGTACGTGCGTGAGTCTGTTCAGTCAAAAAAGCCTCCCTGAATCAACAATGGCAGCGAATGATCCCAATGTTCCTGAGGAGGAAATTTTAGATGAAGCTGACTACCCCTGACGCCCTGGAAAGCAGCCTATGGTGAATTCAGACCCTGATGAGAGGAGTGGATCATCTAACTCATGGGGACCACTAGCCCCCAGGGACAACGAGGACATGTACTATAATCATGAATGATATGTCCCAATAGTGGAGCTAAAAAATCATCAACTGCGTAAGCAATTGGCAAAAGCCAAGAAACATAATGAGGAGCTAGCCAGGCCCCACCTCCGCCAGAGGCCCACCTCCGCCTGAGGCACATGCAGCTCAGGCCCCACCTCCGCCTTCGCAGGACGTTCATGTTCCACCACGTAGGTCTCGAGGGTGACTGCGAAAAAATGTTGCCACCCGAAGAACGGAGCAACCTCCACCGCCAGCAAAACAGATTGCTCCGTTAAGGCCCCGAAGAAGTAACCGGGCTGGAGCTCCTGCCAACCCAACTGCGGAGGTACCAGCCGTAGTAGGGAATAACCGAGCCCCCACGGAGGCCCGGACCCAAAATCCTGGTAAAGCGCAGAATGTTCCTGAACTAGATCGAGAAAACTCAGGGCCTTCTAGGCCCCGTAATGGATGGCAGCCACCATCACCCATAAGGCACCCACCATCGCCAATAAGGTATTCCTCACCAACTCGGAGAAGCACACAACCGACCCAGGGTGATAGGGAAAGGCGAGCTGGTGAAGGCGTGGAAATAGGGAGACTGCTAGGGAACATAGAGGTACCCAACCCACGAGAAGCTAAATGTCTCAGTCTCACACTATTGAGACGAGGCAACCGTCAAGGAACCCATCTCGAAATAACCGCGCAATGAGCCATGTCAGTGAAGGCTCGGGAGACACTAGATCGGTTAGTATGTATGACCAGGGACATGGAAATACTGGGAATCGAAGGGATCACCCAGATTTACGAGAACACCGAACCATAACTGGGGGAATGATAACCCATCGAACCCAGATATGAGGTATCATCTCAATGGGCGCAAGAACCCCGTACCAAGGCTCGAAACTGGGGTTGTAATCAACGATAACCAGTTCTCACTGCTTCAAGTCAGATCCCCCATGGATCCAGTCCAAGAAAGGATTGAACAATTGGAAAGAGCATTCAGGCTCTTAGAAAGTGAACGAAGTCGGGAACGGGACGAAGAGTTCGACGAAGAACTTGAACCCTTTGCCCCCCATATTTCCAGCACCCCGTTTCCTCAGGGATTTCGAATTCCTCATGTCCCACCATTTGATGGGAATTCAGATCCGTACAGTCATTTAAGTACGTTCAACACAATCATGCGAGCCAGTAATGTGGGCTACGAGCTCAGATGCATGCTGTTCCCAGCCTCGCTCACGGGACCAGCGAAGAACTGGTTTGAGAAGTATAAGAGACATTCGATTGCTTCTTGGGATCAATAATCTAGAGATTTCAAGAAGAAATTCAAAGCCATGGTCAGAATTAGGCCTGAGGCGTCTGCCTTGACCAATGTCTGACAGCAGCTGAATGAAACATTGAAAAGTTACCTCACAAGGTTTAATTTGGAAGTCGCCCGAGCTCATGACATCAATGACAGTGGCCATTTAATGGTTCTCTGAGCCAGAGTAATGCCTGGAAGTACTCTCTGGGAGGATATGCAGAGGAAGCCCGTAAGGTCCTTAACCGAGTTCAATCGACAAGCTCAAAGGTTTGTTAATGTAGAAGAGATGAGATCAACATTAAATATGACCTCTCAGCCCATAACTACAACAACAAACACAAACTCTGCCTCGACCTTGGCGGATCCTACGACCTCAAAACCCCCTAGGGACAACCCTTCTAAAAGAAATAAGAATGAAGGGAATAATCTCGAGGTGGAAGGGGGAAAGAAGAAGAAAGGGGAAAGATATTTCTCCGTATACAAAGTGTATACTGAGCTCAATGAGTCTCAGGAGAATATCTACTTGGCTAATGAAAACCAGGTCCCTTTTAGACGGCCAGACCCCATGAGGAACCAAAAAGAGAAAAGAGACTCCAGCAAGTACTATAGATTCCATAGAGATATTTGACATACAACCGATGAGTGCCGACAATTAAAAGACGAGATCGAAGGCTTGATCTCGAGAGGATATTTCAGGCAATATGTTAGGAATCAAAACCCCAACTAGGCTTCCACCAGCCAGAGGGCAGTAGCAGCTCCACCTGTCTAGAATAACAACTCTCGAGCAAGGGAGGAAGAACGACCCCCTTCGATTGATGGAGAAGATGTCATAACCATTTCGGGGGGACCACATATTGCAGGATCGGGCAGGAGCACCCAGAAACGATATGTGAATGAACTGAAAACTAGTGACGGGTCTCCCTACGAACCTGAACCCAGAGCTCCAAAACAGAAAAGGGTTGAATCTCAACCCATAACTTTTACTGAGGACAATGCGTCTCATGTACAGTTTCCTCACAATGACTCGCTGGTCATCACCCTTCAACTTGCAAAACAGAGGGTACACCGAGTCCTGGTTGATAACGGGAGCTCAGTAAATATCCTCTACAAGGCCACCATAGAAAATATGGGACTCACGCTTCGCGACCTAAAGGCCTATGCAACGACGTTGTACGAATTTTCAAGAGAAGGGATTGCTTGTATGGGATCCATCGAACTCCCCGTAACCTTGGGAGACTTCCCGGTCTCAACAACCAAGATGATGGAATTTGTAGTAGTGGATCTGCCACCGGCCTACAACGTACTGCTCGGGAGACCCGCCCTAGTAGGGCTAGGGGCAGTTTCATCTGTAAGGCATCTGGCCATCAAGTTCCCGACTTCTAGTGGCATCAGGACTCTGAAAAGGGACCGGCTCGCAGGGAGGGAATGCTATAGCATTTCCATTAGAGGAAAGAAACAGACAAGTGCACAAACACTTGTCGTAATTCAGAATAAGGATGGGTCAGTCTTTGAGATAGACGAAGAAATTGATCTGAGAATAGAAGAAAGGGATGATCTCGAGCCGTTAGAGGAACTCAAACCCCTCGAAAACTGTGAAGGTGGGGAAAAACCTTCCGGAAGAAATGAAATAGCAATTAATTTTCTTTTTAAAAAAGAACCAGGATGATTTCGCGTGGTCACATTCGGACATGGTAGGGATAAGTTCGAATGTGATGAGCCACGTTCTTAATATTGACAAAAGCTTCCCGCCGAAGCAGCAAAAACGAAGACTCTTGGACTACGACAGGAAGAAGACCCTGAAGGAAGAGGTCGACAGGTTGAAAGCAAATTGATTCATACGAGATGCCTTCTACTCGGATTGGGTCGCTAGCCCGGTACTAGTTCCGAAACCTAACGGAACATGGCGAACTTGTATTGATTACTTAGACCTCAATAAAGCATGTCCTAAGGACTGCTTTCCCTTACCTCGGATCGACTAGCTCGTAGATGCCACAGTTGAGCATGGACTTATGTCGTTCACGGACGCTTATTCTGGATATAACCAGATTTCCATGCATGCCCCAGACCAAGAGCATACGAGTTTTGTGACAGATAAAGGACCATACTACTGCAATGTCATGCCGTTTGGGCTCAAGAATGCTGGAGCCACATACCAACGGCTTGTAAACATGATGTTCTTCGAACAAATAGGTAATAACATAGAAGTTTATGTTGATGATATGTTAGTTAAATCTAAACATAACAAAAACCACGTGGACAACCTTGAAGAATGCTTTGCCGTGCTACGGAAGTACAACATGAAGCTCAACCCCCAGAAATGCTCTTTTGGAGTATCGTCAGGGAAGTTCCTAGGTTTCATTGTGAATGCTCGGGGAATAGAGGCTAATCCTGAAAAGATCCAAGCATGAATTAACATGCCCTCACCTCGAAAGCATAAGGATGTCCAGAGTTTGACTGGATAGATGGTGGCATTAAGTAGTTTATCTCGAAATCTACAGACTGCTGTCTTCCATTTTTCAAGCTTTTGAGAAGGGGAAAAAAATTTGAGTGGATAGAGGAATGCGAGTTAGCATTTCAGGAACTCAAGAATCACCTTGCAAAGTCTCCTATCTTGTCGAAACCTATCACAGAAGAAATTGTGTACCTATATCTCGCTATAACCGAGCCTGCCATTAGCGCCGTGCTCGTCTGAGAAGAACAGAGGGTGCAAAAGCCAGTATACTATGTCAGCAAAAGGTTACTGGGGGCAGAATCAAGATACCCCTTAATGGAGAAGTTGGCTCTCAACCTAATTCACTCATCTCTAAAGCTCTGACCTTACTTCCAAGCGGACCCCATCCGTGTGTTGATCGACCAACCACTACGAAAATTTTTATCCAAGCCAGAAGCCTCAGGCCGATTACTAAAATGGGCTGTTGAGCTCGGGCAATTCGAAATCACTTATCATCTGAGGACAACCATAAGAGGACAGGCCTTGGCAGACTTCATAGTGGAATGCATTGGAATGACTGACGACGAAGTTATAACCCCAGCTCGTGAGTTGTGGAAACTTTATGTCGACGAGTCTTCCAACGAAAATGGGTCGAGGGCAAGAATCATACTGATCACCCTAACTGGGAGTCAATTTCACTCCGCTTTGAGATTTGACTTCGTAGTGTCTAACAACGAGGCTGAATACAAAGCTCTACTGGCAGGACTTCGAATAGCCAAGGAACTCAAGGCTAAGGCGATACATTGCTACAGTGACTCCCAGTTGGTGGTCAACCAAATTTTAGGGGAATACCAGGCTTGTGGGACAAGAATGGCTACATATTTAGAAAAAGCAAAAGCAGCTCTCGAACATTTCGAGTTTTACATAATAGAGCAGTTTCGCCGAGGGTAAAATTCTAATGCAGACGCCCTAGCCAGGCTCGCCACATCCACCGAGGTCGACGAGCTGATTGTTGTACCAATCGAGCATCTATCGACGCCTAGTATAAGCGAGCCTGAACATGAAGATGTCTACATGATTAACTCCGAGTCAACCTGGATGACCCCAATAGTTGAGTACCTTGAAACTGGCATTCTCCCAGTAGAATGGAACAAGGCTCGAAAACTGATGTATCAGATTCCCAGATACACTATTGTGGAAGGAAGGCTATATCGAAGAGGATATTCTATGCCACTACTCCGATGTGTGACTCCACCCCAGGCTAAGAAAATCCTAGAAGATATACATGAAGGATTCTGTGGGGATCACACTGGGGGCATAGCCTATCTAAGAAAATTATATGCCAAGGATACTTCTGGCCCACTATCAAAGCAGACTCATTTGATTACGTCAAGAGATGCGATAAGTGTCAACGGTTCGTCACAATCCCATGAGCTCCACCTTCCGAGCTAACTATGATGACCTCCCCATGGCCATTTGCGGTCTGGGGAATTGACCTCATACGCTCGTTGCCAACTGGCAAAGGCGGAGTTAATTATGCAGTAGTCGCGGTAGATTACTTTACGAAGTGGATTGAGGCCGAACCTCTGGCAACAATTACCTCAAAGAAAGTCTTAAACTTTGTGGTAAAAAATATAATCTGCCGATATGGAATGCCAAGGAAGATAGCATCGGATAATGGTACTCTATTCGATAGTGAACTGTTTACCAACTTCTGTGAGAAAAATGGGATTATAAAGAGCTTCTCCTCTGTGGCCCATCCCCAAGCGAATGGCCAAGTTGAGGCTGTGAATAAAACCCTAAAGAGTTCTATGAAGAAGAAATTGGAAGAAGCTAAGGAAAATGGCCCGAAGAATTGCCCCAAGTCTTGTGGGCATATCAGACCATAATTCGTACATCAACAGGACATACCCCTTTTTCTCTGGCATATGGATGAAAGGCTATGCTACCAATCGAGGTCGAAATACCCACCATTCGTAGCCACACTTATGATCAAGCCTTGAACCAATCCCAGCTCGAAGTAAGTCTAGACCTGATTGAAGGAACAAGGCTCAACTAAAAAATGCAGCATATCAGCAGCGAGCTACTCGGTATTTCAATAAAAAGGTTCGAGGCAGAAAATTCAGTTTGGGAGACTTGGTGCTAAGGCGTGTGTTCTTAGCTACGTGGGACCCAGCTGCTGGCGTGCTCGGGCCTAATTGGGAAGGACCTTACCAGATCGAATCGGTTATCCAACCTGGCGTCTACAAATTGGCAAGATTGAACGGGGATTTGGTACCACGAGCATGGAATGGCGAACATCTACGACCTTACTATCAATAGTGTAGGAATGATGTCACCTGTAATCGTGCTTGTTTTTATTTACTATGCTTCTGCTTATAAATTGTTTTATTCTGAATAAAGTTCATTTTCGTTTCAATACGCTGTATTTTTTGCAAACTCCCTTAATTTAATAACCTATGGTCACATTCATAGGATATTAAGGGGGCATTAGTAGTATATATACCGTAAGCTTGAAAAAATAAAAAATAGCATACACAAAAATAATAAAAGTGTTTGGACATAACCAAATTATTAAAGAATAAAAGTGTTTGGACATAACCAAAAACACGACCTAAATAGGTTTGGAACAAACCAGCTAAAACTAATCGACAGAAAGTTGGAATATAAATAAACCTACTTCAAGCTAAGTCGAGATCGAGGCTGGAATATCTTGCAAAAAGATAGTTTCGACCTCATAACTTTGGGGAGCTACCCGAAGACGAGGAAAAGTAACTAGAAAAGCAGGATATAACTAAACTACCTACATTACACGCCATATAAGTACTTTCGAGTGCATGGTAAAAGTAAGTTTCGACCTTGACAAGTAACGAGATTAGACATAGATACATCGAGTAAACTATGCATGAATGCATTGAAGCTCGAGCTTAAATCCACCACGTGTTTGTATGAATAAACAGACATAAGGACACTTTTAATATAAATTGCTTGAACTATTTCGACTTGAGAAATGTAAAGCAAAAATATTAAATTAAAGTCAAATACGGTATTATAAATATCATAAGAAAATAGCTCTTTTACGAGCTATAAATTGTCTTAACCCCAAGGGCATAGAAAACAAAAGATAAAAACTATCACAAAGGTTTCAAAGGGACGCAGCCCCGGATCGAGATTTAGGAGGAAGGAGCGCCCTCCTTAGCCTTCTCAACATCCTCCTTAGCCTTCTCTGCCTCCTCTCGAGCAGCCTCCTCCGCATCAAGTCGAGCTTGCCATTTGGCCATGAGCTCTTCCTCAAAAGAGCCTAGGAAGCTGGTATCGAGATCAGCGTTACTGGCCCAGATCCTGTACATGGCCAGGTCAACCGCTCAATCCTTCTTCTCCTTGAACTCTTCAAGAAGAAGAGCTTGGCATTGATCTTCTCAAGCTCCTCGAGCCTGGCATTCAACTTCTTGAGCTATGCTATCCTGGCCTTCATCTACTCGACTTCAGCCTCCATCTCTGCTTTTGCGGCCTTGAACTTGTCAGCAAGCTTGATTTGAAGATCCTTCGAATCTTGGGCATAGGACATGCTCGAATGGACCTCGTTGTTCAACTTTTAATTAAGCTGAGCAAAGGCAGTAAGAGACTGACACACAAAAAAATCAAGTTAGAACATACATTAAGCACAATTACAACAAATAATAAGGTAAGAGAGATTACCGCAACAACAAGCTCAACACTCTTGTTGTAAAGAGTGTTGCAGTCCAAAGCATTATTCAAAAACTGCCATGGGGAGCCTCAAAGCCGCTAATGCTCTGGCCTACCCGAGACAAAACGTCCAAGCCAAGTGTAGCTCCATGGGTCCTGGTAGCATTGTTGACTACATACTCATCAACATGAGTAGAAATCGAAAACAGGCTGAGTGTTGAGCGGACCATGATGGCAGGAGGCACAGGGGGGAAAACTGTGGTGGAAGCTTCGACCTGGGAGGTAGGATCCCCAACCGGGCTCGTAGCAATGGGAGCTGGGTGAGGAGGGGTCTTCTCAGTCCTCTTAGAGACCTTGGTAGGCTGATCAGACTTTTGCGAGGCACTTGGGCGCTTACTCCTCTTAGCCCCCTTGCCACTGGCGAGCACGATATCGAGATTGGACTCCATAGTACCTGCACAATCAAATCACATTAGAAAATGATCTTAATAGCATATTACAGATAGTTGAAAGAATAAAGGACAAGTGATGAAAAACCTAACTGGAACTCTTCCCCGAGCTCGTGCTCGGCGACCACGAAATTCCCCCATCTTCGGAAGAGGCAGGGGGAGTCCCTTCCCTATATGTGGAAGTCAACCTCGACAGGTCCCTATAATCATTTGTCCCATATTGGATGGCTATTCCATCCCAAACTTCATTTAAACTATACATTGTGTCATACTTCCCTAGCCAGCTATCGAACCTATGGACTCTATCGTCTACCCAAGACCGTACATAAAAATTGTCCCTATCATCGGGGCATAAGATCAAGGTACCAGGCTTATGCTTAAGTAGTGAAGGAGACCATAAAGCCGAGCTAAGGATGACCGTACCTTTGTCACTCGAGCTCGAGGCCTCGTCATTGGCCTTGTTCCCCGAGCACGGACTCCTGAGACGGCAAGCTGGGGATCGTGCCTTAGAGATTTGCCTCGGAGGAAGGCTACCAGTTGGGAGAGATACAAGCTCCCACTTGGTGTACTTCTTGTTGGACCAGTCGTTTGTGGATTGATCCTTGTCCAGGAAACCGCAGGCTCGAAGCTTATCTTCATGAAGAAGATAAGACAGGGAGCGCCTACCGAAAGGGAGTTGGATAGCCACACCGTTGATCGAATTGATGAGGAAGAAGGCTAAGTATGTGTGGACAGATAGGTGTGAGAACAGTTTCAAGGAATTGAAGCGACGAATGATCACCGCTCCAGTGTTGAGTTTGCTGACAAACAATGATAAGTTTGTGGTTTACTGTGATGCTTCCAGATAGGGTTTAGGGTGTGTGCTGATGCAAGCCAGAAAGGTGATAGCTTATGCCTCAAGACAACTAAAGGTGTATGAGCAGAGATATCCCACGGATGATCTGGAGTTGGAAACGGTGGTATTTGCACTTAAGGTTTGGAGACATTATATGTATGGTGAAAAGTGTGAAATATACACCTATCATAAGAGTTTGAAGTACTTCTTTACTCAGAAGGACCTGAATATGCATCAGAGACAGTGGCTGGAATTGGTGAAGGATTATGATTGTGATATTCTATACCATCCTGGGAAGGCTAATGTAGTGGCTGATGCATTGAGTCGGATGGGCCCAGGACAATTGTTCAGTTCGAGACAGATATCTGATAAGTTAGCTGAGGAGAAGACTAGAGCAGGTATAGAGCTGGTGGTTGGTCGGTTAGCCAACATCACTCTTCAGTCTACCCTCCTTGAGAAGATACGGAAGCGCAGGGGAAGGATCCCTAGTTGAGAGGGCACAGAGAGAGTGTCTTAGTCGGGGCGGCTAAGGACTTCTCTATCTCGGAGATGAAATTACTGAAATACAAGGGTCAGATCTGTGTTTCGATGGATTCTGATATCCGCCAAGAGATCTTGGATGAATCGCATACCACTCCCTATTCTTTACATCCAGGTACGATGAAGATGTACCAAGGTTTGAGAGCCTTGTATTGGTGGTCGAGAATGAAGAGGGACGTGGTAGATTATGTGGCCAAGTGCTTAACTTGTTAGTAGGTAAAGGCTGAACATTAGAGGCCAGCAGGGTTATATCAACCTCTAGGGATTCCAGAGTGGAAGTGGGAGGATATCACCATGGACTTCGTGGTTGGTTTACCGAAGACCGTGGGACAACATGATTGGGTGTGGGTGATTGTGGATAGGTATACCAAGTCTGCCCACTTTCTACCTGTCAGGACGACTTGACTATGGAGCAGTATGCCAACCTATATGTGAAGGAAATTGTTCGACTTCGTGGGGCTCCGAGGTCGATAGTATCCGACAGGGACCCCACCTTCACCTCCAAGTTTTGGGAGAGTCTGCAGAAGGCTATGGGCACGCATTTGCGATTTAGTACCGCTTATCATCCTCAGACAGATGGACAGTTTGAGAGGACGATTCAGATACTGGAAGATATGCTACGAGCCTGTGTGCTGGATTTTGGGGGATCTTGGAGTAAGTATCTCCCTTTGATTGAGTTTTCGTACAATAATAGTTATCAGGCGACAATCGGGGTGGCTCCGTATGAGATGCTATATGGGAGGAAGTGCAGATCACCTATCCATTGGGATGAGACGGGTGATAGGAGATACTTGGGTCCTGAGATGGTTCAGAGAACCAATGAAGCGATTGAAAAGATTAGAGCTCGAATGGTCGCCTCCCAGAGTCGCCAGAAGAGTTACTCGGACTTGAAACACAGGAGCATAGAGTTTCAAGTCGATGACCATGTGTTCCTTAGGGTTTCACCTTTGAGAGGAGTGAAATGGTTTAGTGTTCGGGGGAAGTTGAGCCCTAGGTTTGTTGGCCTCTTTGAGATTCTGGAACGGGTTGGAGAGGTAGCTTACAGATTGGCGATGCCTCCAGCTCTATCAGGGCTTCATGATGTTTTTCACATGTCTATGCTCCGGAAGTACGTATCAGATTCGACACATGTATTGAGTTATGAGAACATAGAGCTAGACCAGGATTTATCATATGAGGAGAAGCCGATTCAGATTCTCGACCGGAAGGATAAAGTCTTGCGGAGCAAGACCATCGCCTTGGTGAAAGTGCTGTGGAGGAACAACAAGGTTAAGGAGGCGAGATGGGAGCTTGAATCAGATATGAGAGATAGATGTAGTGTCCTAGATTTGTTAATAAGGATTAAGGCCTTGATTAGCGTGCCTGGAGGGAAATAAATGATCTATTATTTTTATATGTGAATTTGGTGAGTATGCAATTAGAGATGCATGTTTAGGTGAATTAATATGGATGTGGGCCCCATTTGGTTATTTGGGCCATGTTTGTAATTTTAGCCCGTTGAGGGCATAAATGCAATACTTGTGATCTTTACCACATGTGAGTGGTGATATATTTGTGCTGCATGATCCGAGACAGTCCTAGGGAGCAGTTTAGCTAGAAAGTCACAACGGGGTCGAATAGCTGACTCGGGGCGAGTCAAGGGGTATTTCGAGCATTAGACATTTTACTGGGTTATCAGGTTATGAAAATAAATAATTGGAGATATATTTGAAGTTAGGATGTTTAGGAGAGAATATCAGGGAGATTTACCATTTTGCCCTCGGGGACATTTTTGGTACCCCGAGCCTTGGAGGTCACTTAAGTGACCTAGGATAAGTAAGAAAAAACATAAGAAACATTCAGAAGCTTGGCATAAACTAACCCTGTCCCTATCACTTAGTTTCTCTCCCTTTGAGTGCTTGAAGGCTGAAGGAAACTTTGAGGAAATTAAGCTAGGAATTCAGAACTCAAGGCTGGAGGTTGGGAGTCTTGTAGCTTGGAACTCAGGGGATTAACTTAGAGACTTAATTGGGTTCAAAGGTAAGCTCTAAAACCTGGTGATCAATAGAATTCTGCTGAGTTTTGGTTAGAAATATAAGTTTATGCATGTAAGCTAAGTTGTGAATTACTCTTGGATGTTTGGGTGTGTTTTGGGATTAGTTTTGTTAGGTTTTGTTGTTGGGTCCATTCTAGAATTATTGTAATGATTAAATGGAGTTGTGGGATTTATTTTGGGCTAAATTGGCTTGGTTTTAGTTGTAAAAATGGGGGATTTTTCTGGGTTCGAAGGGTCAGGTCGCAACATTGTTCTTGGTGAGCCGTGACCCTCTAGAACGTTTGGGAGGTCAGGAAGAGGGGCGGGCCGCGACGCCCTATAGGTTGGGCCGCAGCGCGGATAGGCTGAAATGGGAGGCTAGTTTCTGGTTGAGGTGGGCCGCGACACAAGGCCTTGGGGCCGCGGCACTTAGTGGGTTTTTGGACCCCGAGAAGGTTTTAGGCTCAGGAATCCAAAAGTTAAGGCTCGGGATGGATTTTATCACCCAAATTGATAGAATTCAAGGTCCCAAAGATTAGAATTGTAACCCAAAGTTATTTAATGGATTAGAACTTGATGGAAGGATGTTGTTGATATGTTGTGACTAGGTTTTCAGCGAGGCTTGGACTAGAGGACTGTGCTCTGGAGATCGATGCTCGGGAAGCTAGGGACATAGGTAAGAAAACTGTTGCACCCGTAGAGCAGGGCGTGGCCCTATAGTTTGTATTGCAGGGCACGACCTTATGTGATTATGATGTAGGGATTAGCCCTATTGTTTATGTTTGTATTTATTAAATTTATGCTATGTGTTGCATATCTGTAAATGTACGGCAAGGGACGGGAATGGTGAAGGCCGAGAATGGAAAGGCCGGGTACGTCAAAGGGCCGGGAATGACATCAAGCACATGTAGTGTAAGGCCGAGTACGGTAAGGGGCCGAGAGCGGCGTTAAGCACGTGGAGTGCAAGTCGCTAGGGTGAGACCCTTCTCAGATGCCTAAGACATCCTCACAGTGTAGACTGCGAACCCAGGGCCTGGTAAAGTATCTGGGATGGCATGGCCATTATGTGTTTAGCCTATTGGCGGCTTTATTATATGCTGATTGATAGTTATGCATATGTTGGTTGCTTGTGTGGAGTTTTCTTACTAGGCTTATGCTCATGGGTGCTCTATGGTGTAGGTAAGGGCTAGGGAAAGGTCGCTCAACCATGAGTATGGAGAGCGTGAAGTGGCGTGTACATGTTCGCCCTGCCTGGCTGCCACGGGCAGGGGTATTTTTGGGAGATGTTTTGTATTAGTCCAAATTTTTTCGTTTAGTCGACTTTAATCATATTTTGAGTTGTAAATATTTCTAAACAGTATTTTGGGATTCCAAATGTATAACGCTTTATGATTTCAATGAATGGTTACATTTTCAAATTATATGATTTTTATTACAGTATACCTACACTTTTAACCTAAAACCTCGAATAGCGAGTTACTTTCACGTTTTAAACTCACTTAGTAACGACTCTAAGGAAGTAGGACGTTACACCTAGTCACAAGCGACAATGGATAGCTATCAAAATCTAATCCAATTAAATGCATTGGAATCAAATACTAGCCTCCGGGACCTCGAATTCTACTAAACCTGGTAGTAGAATTCCTGAACGCTTAGGTTTAAGTGCCCGAGCCTCCCCGAGCCTAAAAGCCAATCTTGGCTATGGCTGCCTAGGCAGGTTGCGACTTCGCCCTAAGGGTCACAACACACTCCAAGTCAGAGGTGCCAGCCTCTTGTCCCAGGGGGAGGCAGGCCGCGACTTGCCCTCTAGGGTCGCGGCGCGCCGACAAGTCAGCAAGCCTCCTAGGGCCTTTTAGGGCACGCGGGCCGCGATGCCCATGAACTGGGTCGCGACACGTCCTTGTGAATCGAGAAATCCCTAGGTGTCTCTCCATTTTTCCCAACTCATAGCCTTATAATTCAATCCTACATACATACACAAGCCAAAACTAGGTCCAGAATTCCCAATATCACTTCATAAAAAACATATATAGCCTAAAACACCAATTTAATTCTCCTTAAATCCTAAACTCAGAAGCTAACCCAATTATCCCCAAGCATGTGCAAACCTAACTAGAATTTCAACAACTTAGGACCTAAAACCATACCTCAGTTAGTAGCTTTAATCCCTCAGTTGTTCCTTGTCTAATCCTAGCTTCAATTCTCCAGATTTCCTAGCTCAAATCCAAGCTCCTCTTCAAGAATTTCCTTCAGCTTCAAAGCACTCCAAGGGGAAGAGAGGGACACGTGAGAGCAAGAGAGAGGGAGAGTGTTTTAAGATATTCCAGCCTAACCCAGAAACTTTCTAACCATATACCTTAATTAAAATGACCAAAATGCCTCTTAATCTAATCCAACCCCTTTGTTGCCCATAAGGGCAAAACAATCATTTGCCCTGTTTCCCCCTAATTCCTCGAGTTGTCCTACAAATTCCCAATTAATCCCGACATGCCCAACTAATCACCAAATACTTACTCGTTACTCGATTAATCCCAAATATATGTTATGTTTCCCAAAATACCCCAAGGCTCACCCCGAGGCAAGTATTAAATCCCGCTGTGACTATTATGCTAATTTGCTCACCAGGGTCACCTCGAGCCGTATATTGCGAATATATCCACATAATAATGAAGTCCCAACCATTTAACACTTATAATCACATTTATGCCCTTATAAACAAGAACAGGTCCGCATGCATATTTAAAACTCGCAAACATGCATATATATATTCATATTATTATATAAATCACGCATTCCACATAGTCACACATTTAATCAATTAATCACACATATATCCAATTATGCCCTCCTAGCATGCTAATCAAGGCACTAAGCCCTATTAGCATTTTTAGGATGTCACAACTATCCCCTCCTACTAAGAATTTCATCCTTGAAATTTACCTGAGTAACTCGGGATACTGATCCCGCATAGTCGACCCTATCTCCGAGGTTGCTTCCTTGACCTTGATATTCCTCCATAATTCTTTGACTAAAGGATTCGTCTTGTTCCTTAGAACCGTATCCTTCCTATCTAGGATATGAATTGGTCGCTCCTCATACGATAAATCAGTCTGTAGTTCCAGATCGTCATATTCCAATACATGGGTCGTATCTGATACATACTTCGAAGCATCAAGATATGGAATACGTCGTGAACTCCTAACAATGACAGTGGCAGAACCAATCTATAGGATACCTGCTTGATCCTTTCCAGGATCTCAAAAGGTCCTACAAATATAGGGCTCAACTTGCCTGTTTTCCCAAATCTCCTTACCCCTCGCAATGGCGAAACTCGGAGAAATATGTGGTCCCCTACACGGAGCTCCACGTCCCTACGCTTAGGATTAGCGTAGATTTTTTGTCTACTCTATGATGCGAGCATTCAAGTTCGAATCTTCTCAATCGTTGGTCACTGGTGTTCAGCCTTTACCTGCTGACAGGTTAAGCACTTAGCTACATACTCAAACACATCCTTCTTCATTCCAAGCTACTAATACAAAGTCCGTAGATCCTGGTACATCTTTGTGATGGGTAGATGAAGTGAGTATGGTGTAGTATGGGATTCATCAAGAATCTCTCATCTAATACACATATCCATATGAACATAGATCCGATCCTTATACCTCAGTAAACCCGTCTCTGAGATGGAATAATCCCTAACCACTCCAGCTAAGACATTTCCTCTAACCTCCTGCAATTGTACATCACCCATCTTACCCTATCTTATTCTCTCCAAGAGGGTAGGTTGTAGAGTAATATTGGCCAACTAGCCCACAACCAATTTTATCCTCGCTCTAGTCATCTCCTCTGCTAATTCCTTCGATATTTGATTCGAGCTAAAAAACTATCCTAGATCCCTTCGACTCAAAGCATCTGCCACTACATTGGCTTTTCCTGGGTGGTAAGGAATGTCACAGTCATAATCCTTCACCAAATCTAGCCAACATCTCTATCTCATGTTTAGGTCCTTCTGGGTGAAGAAATACTTCAAACTCTTATGGTTGGTATATATCTCGCATTTCTCTCCATACATATAATGTTGCCATATTTTTAGTGTGAATACCACCGCTGATAGTTCTAAATCATGGGTAGGGTACCGCTGCTCATATTCCTTCAGTTACCGTGACGTGTAGGCAATAACCCTCTCATTCTGCATCACCCCGCATCCTAATCCCAATCCCGATACGTCGCAATACACTACAAACTTGTCCCCATTCGAAGGAAGACTCAATACTGGAGCAGTAATCAATAATCGCTTCAAATCCTGGAAGCTACCCCCACATTTTTCTGACCATGTGAACTTCAGATTCTTCCGCGTCAACTCAGTCAATGGTGTGGCAATCTTTGAAACTCCTTCCACGAATTGTCTGTAATATCCAGCTAGTCCAAGGAAACTCCTAACCTCTGAGGCATTCCTTGGCCTCGGGAAATCCCTAACTGCTTCTACCTTGGCAGGATCCACCGTAATCCCATCTCCATTGACAATATGTCCAAGGAATGTCACTTCTGGGAGCATAAACTCACACTTCTTAAATTTAGCATATAACTGATGCTCCCTCAACCACTGCAATACCAGTCAGAGATGTTGCTCATGCTCTGCCTCGGAATGAGAGTAAACTAGAATGTCATCGATGAAAAAAATCACAAATTGATCTAAGAAGTCCTTGAACACCTTGTTCACCAGATCCATAAATGCTGCTGAGGGATTGGTCAATCCAAACGACATGAGCAAAAACTCATAATGCTCGTACCTCGTGTGGAAGGTCATCTTTGGAATATCCTCGTCTTTGATCCTTAGCTGGTGATAACTAGATCAAAGATCAATCTTCGAGAATACCGTCTTACCCTATAACTGATCGAATAGGTCATCTATCCTCGGTAGGAGGTACTTGTTCTTGATAGTCCACTTGTTCAACTCCCTGTAGTCTATACACATTCTCAAAGTCCCATCCTTCTTCTTCACAATTAAAACCAGAGCACCCCATGGCGAGAAGCTGGGTCTGATAAATCCCAAGTCTAGTAGCTCCTGCAAATGAATCTTCAACTCTTTTAGCTTTGCCGGAGCCATCCTATATGGTGCCCTTGACACTAGCTCTATACCTGGCGCTAACTCAATGAGGAAATGAATCTCCTTGTGCGGCAGGAATCCCGCTAAGTCCTCAGGAAACACATCCAAAAACTCGCATACCAGTCTAGTCTCCCATGGCCCCACCAGCGCAACTCTAGTAGTATCTACCATAATAGATAGAAAACCTATACAACCCCTTGTAATAGGTCTCTGGCCGTTAACGCCGATATCATAGGAATGCGGGGTCCATCCATAGTACCCATAAAAACAAATGGTTCCTCACCCTCTAGCTCGAAAGTCGCCATCTTCTTCCTGCAATCTATAGTGGCCTCGTAAGTGACTAGCCAATCAATCCCAAATATCATATAAAAATCATCCATACCCAACTTAATCAAATCTACTGATAGTTCCCTACTATCCACCATCACTGGCAGTGCTCTAACCCATCTCCTAGAAACTACCAGCTCCCCTGTAAGCAGTATAGTCCCAAACCATGTAGTATAATACTCACTAGGTCTACACAATCTATCAATCACTTTACTAGAAACAAATGAATGTGTACCACCAAAGTCAATCAATACAGTATATGAAGAGCCAGCGCTAGAAAGTTGACCTGTCACTACCGAGTGACTAGCCTCAGCCTCTGCCTATTTCAAGGCGAACACTTTTGCTGGAGTCACGCTATCCGCCTTCTCTGGGTCATCCTTCTTCAATGTTGGACAATCTTTCTTGAGGTTTCCAACCAACCCACACAAGTAATAGGCCTTTGCCCGACATTCGCCCATATGGCACTTCTTGCATCTAACACACTCCGTGTAGCTCCTCCATGTCTCACCGCCTCCATGGCGGCCACTCTGGGCACCCCGGCTCCTCATATCAGGATCAGTAGTGGTCGAGGTGTTAGGGTATTCCTCTTCTGATCACTGGGGCCTCTACCCCTACCAAACCCTATAAATGGAGGCACTGCGTTGCGAACATCCCGTCTCGCATCATTCTCCCTCTAAACCTTGTTCTCTGCCTCCTCAGCAGTGAGGGCCTTCTCAACTGACTGGGCATAAGTTGTCTCCCCAGGTACCGATGTAATCCTCACATCTTAGGCTATCATAGCACGAATCCCTCGAACAGACTTGTTCTGCCTAACTGCATTTGTAGGCACTAGATCATGTGCAAATTTTATTAGCCTGTCGAACCTCAGGCCATACTCAGTAATGGTCATGCTGCCCTGTACTAACGCAATGAACTCAGTCACCTTTGCCACCCTGACGACAACGTTGTAATATTTCTGGTTGAACAAATCCCTGAATTCATTCCAACTTAGAGTAGAAATGTCCCCAGTCTGGGATGCCACCTCCCACCAATTGAGGGCATCCTTACTAAGAATATAGGTGGCACAAGCCACCCTGTCATTACCTTCCACCCTCATAAAGTACAAGATGGAGGTGATCATACTAATCCACTTTTAAGCCTTAAGTTGATTTGGTTCTCCCTCAAAGATTGGAGGACGCTGTCTCCTAAATCTTTCATAAAATGGCTCCCACCTGTTCCCAATCTCAGGCGGCTGTACAGCTGGTGCCACAACAAGTGGCAAGTTAGGTGAGACACTCCCTGGTGGAGCCTGTTGCCTCAGAAGGTGAATCTCTTCTTCCTGACTCTGAAGTCTAGCTTGCATATCAGCAAGCAACTACTATAAGTTCTAGGGAACTGGCAGAGGGTTCTAACCCTGCTCATCATTTCTAGCCTCAACCCCAATGCCGGCTAGTCGAATTGATCGCCTTGGAGGCATAACTCTCCAAGTTTATCTGCAATCAATGAGTCAGATGGTCAGGCAATGATAATAGGTTTATAATCACCCCATGGTCCATCGCCAAAACTTAACCAAAAAAATACAATCATAATGCAAACATGCATTTAAACAATTATTCACATACATTACAAATGCTAAAAAGCACGCCTCATCATATTCACATAACAATCAACGGTCAGGCCCTATCAATATATCTCATGGTCCCTAATTAACATGCAAATAAAGCATTTATATTTCATTTAAACATTCAAACATATAATCACGTATATTGTTACCAAACCCTGAGTCGAGCTTATCTTTAGCGGCGAGTGTACATGCCTAGCCGGTCTTCAAGAACCCTTAAATCTAGACGGCTCTGATACCAAGTTGTAATTCCCTGGATAACCATGACTGTTACACTATGTGTTTAATATAGTGCAAGACTTGATAATCAAGTCGTTTGGATGAAAATGTGTTTCTACAGTAAACTGACAGGTTAGGGTTAAAAGATTTTGATCGTAAAATGGTTGATTTTCATTAGGATAAGATTTTGATATATGGGATCCGAAAAGTAATGTTTACATGGTGAATACAACCCTAAAAATAAATACAATAGTAGCCTGCCTAAATGGAAAAATACAATTTTGGCTCTAGTCCTTGTAATTCCCTCGGCCATGGAGGTTGAGCAGCTGCCAATGTAAACACTACCCCCAAAGCTCTCTAACTCATGGATGGTCCAGCTTTCCTTTACCTTTACCTGCACCACGTAGCACCCGTGAGCCAAGGCTCAACAAGAAAACCATAATCAACAAGCATAGATGACAATAGAGTGTACATAGTAAACTTTAGATCAACGAGTTCAATTAATAGTAGAATACAAGTGATAAACAAGGAAAAAAATAATTGTTTAATCTAAGCATATAAATCAATCTTAATACAGTTAAATAGGTGTCGGCGCCCTTATGCCAAGCCCTCTGGTTATTTAGCTGATCCCGACTCGCTTAGGCCGAGCTGCGTTCAATACGCTCAACATCAGGCTCGTCTCCCTTAGGTCGTACTTTCACATCACACATAATAGATATACAGGTTACATAACACATATGTTCATTTACATGGGATCTCAGTCCCATTAACAACTTCGGTGTAGTTTTCTCACCTCGAGTCCTGAGCAGAGGATGTGGAGCGCTCCCGAGCACGATCCTCAATCCCGAGCCTTAACGGTAACCCTAGTCACAAGTGACAATGGATAACTATCAAATCTAATCCAATTAAATGCTTTGGAATAAAATACTAGCCTTTAGGACCTTGCGTTCTACTATACCGGGTAGTAGAATTCATCCTGAGCGCTTAGGTTTAAGTCCCCGAGCCTCCCCAAGCATAAAAACCAATCTTGGCTATGGCTTCCTAGGCAGGTAGGAACCTTGCCCTAAGGGTTGTGACGTGCCTCAAGTCAGTGGTGCCAGCCTCATGTCTCAGGGGGAGGCAGGCCATGACTTGCCCTTTAGGGCCGTGGAGCGCCCACAAGTTAGCAAGCCTCCTAGGGCCTTTTGGGACAAGCGAGCCGCGACGCCCATGAACTAGGTCGCGACGTGCCCCCATGAACCCAAAAATCCTATGGTTTCTCTGCATTTTTCCTAACTCACAGCCTTAGAATTCGATCCTAAATACATACCCAAGCCAAAACTATGTCCATAATTCCCAATATCACTTCATAAACAACACATATAGCCTAAAACACAAATTTAAATCTTCGTAAATCCTAAACTCAGAAGCTAACCCAATTATCCCCAAGCATGTCCAAACCTAACCAGAATTTCAACAACTTAGGATCTAAAACCTTACCTTAGTTAGTAGCTTTAATCCCTCAGTTGTTCATTGTCTAATCCTAGCTTCAATTCTCCAGATTTCCTAGCTCAAATCCAAGCTTCTCTTTAAGAATTTCCTTCAGCTTCAACGCACTCCAAAGGGAAGCGAGGGACACGTGAGAGCAAGAGAGAGGGAGAGTGTTTTAAGATATTCCAGCCTAACCCATAAACTTTCTAACCATATCCCTTAATTAAAATGACCAAAATGCCTCTTAATCTAACCCAACCCCTTTGTTGCCCATAAGGGCAAAACAATCATTTGCCCTGTTTCTCGCTAATTCCTCGAGTCGTCCTACAAATTCCCAATTAATCCCGACATGCCCAACTAATCACCAAATACTTACTCATTACTCGATAAATCCCAAATATATGCTATGTTTCCCAAAATACCCTAAGGCTCACCTCGAGCCGGGTATTAAACCCCAATGTGACTATTCCACTTATCTGCTCACTAGGATTGCCTCGAGCCGTATACTACGAATATATCCACATAATAATGTGGTCCCAACCATTTAACACGTATAATCACATTTATGCTCTTAACAGGCCAAAATTACAAATATTCCCTTATAAACAAGAACGGGCCCACATGCATATTTAATACTCATAAACATGCATATAAATATATTCATATTATCATATAAATCATGCATGCCACATTGTCATGCATTTAATCAATTAATCACACATATCCAATTATTCCTTCCTGACATGCTAATAAAGGAACTAAGCCCTATTAGTATTTTTGGGACGTTATAGGCCCACTATACATCTTATGCAACTTTCACATTCTTGGGCATACGACCAGAATCTGGAAAATATCAAGATTTCGACGATGTTCATCATCTCTAGTTGTGTTTTCTGGTTGATCTTTGGCTCTGAGGACACCCAAAATTCTTAGAAAAATTCTTTTTCCTCTCCTCCTCGAGCAGTAGTCTTAGGGTCTTTTGTGTTTTGACCATCTTTTTTTCGGTCAAAATACTAACGACTTGGTTTTTATCTCAGATGTCTAAGGAACTGCGACTGTTACACGAGCAAGGTTTCTACCACTTCGATCATGAAATTATAGACATAACCCGAGAACATGGTGCATCCTAAGATGGCGCGATGGTGGAGGCACGGGAACTAGTCAGGGAACTGGTTGTTCGTGTTGATGGCCCGGTAGCGGAGAGGCCATTGTTACCGGCCGAAAGGGGGTTGACCGTGGAAGAAGTCAACTGAACCCCTACTCCACATCCCACTTAATTGTACAAGACTGATGGTTTTGAAGAGGAAGAGTACCAAACCCTACTCTGACATCCCAAGGCTTTGGAAGCCATTATGAGGCATTACGCGATCCGGGTTAGATGTCTTGTGCGCCTTTGTTAGGAATCTGAGAGGGTGCACCGTAGCATGAACAGTCTATGCGTATGGAGCCAAGCCCACTTGATGGTTGGGGCCACCCTGCCCTTGCATCAATATTTTGTGGGAATGTATGTTCTGTATTGGAAACATTACAGGCCCGCTCCTTCCCCAGTGGAGATTCTGTACTTCTACAACTTTTGCACCACTCTAAGGAATAAGACCAACCAGGATGGGCTAAGCCTTGATAAAGTATGCCTCCTCTTCCCTCGACTACAAGGCTTCCCATCACAACGAGAACCATCCTTGGGACTACAAGGACACCTTCTTCTTCATGAATAGGTTTCTGATCCATAATAATCCAACCTTGATCCTCAACTTCTCCAGGGTTGGTGAGTGTCCTCCCGATCATTCCCTTTCTTTCCTTTGTTTCTTTGAATTATTCGTGTTCTTTACTTAGTCACTGTTGAATAGGTCCTTTCCGTCAGACTCCTTATGTCCAAATATTTGAGGACCACCTCCAGGAGATTAAATCCCTCCTTGACAAACTTTGGATCTCAGCTTTTTGGTGATGCAGGACAACTTCGTCGGGTCGGGACTTCTTAGCATGGGGTAGAAAATTAGCAATCTTGAGCTGACTAAGTACCATCAGTCAAAGAAGTCTCAAGAGTTGGTGTCCTGACACATCAATTACATTAATGGGCACACCCGGGCGATGCTGAACCGGAAGCTGCAGGAGGAGCGGATGGAGACTATTGGGGCTACAGAGGCAGCCTGAGAAGCCCAAGAAGACTGGGTGCTCGAGGAGCAGCTCCAGGCGGGGATGGAGGCTTCTTATCTTGCCTTAGGTAAATCGCCCCTTACTCTACCTCCACTACTCGAGGAGACAGTTACCTCTTTGGGGCTTTGTACCCATAGACCTTGTGATATAACTCAACTCCAACTATTTCTGCCAATATGGTACTAATTTGAGTTATGAGATGGGAGATAGGAATAGACACCTCCAATGCTTGTACCAAGACATAACTCATGGTGGGCTTTTGAGAAGCCTACAACACTGTTTTATGTCTTTGTTTTGGACTTTGCGTTAACCGTTTCTTTGTTTTTGCAGATCATATGGGGCTAGCAGACATTGCTCGACCGGCCCTAAGGCTAAGAGCGCCCCAAAGTTCTTTAGATGCCAGAGAACCCTCGCATCCTCGAGAAGATCTCGAACCCTCTCCACCAGCTAAGAGGCAGAGGGCTTCCTTCCTCCTCTCAGGCTGGTGAAGCGGCCCAAAGCTCGGACCAACTAGAGTTGGAACCTCTCCCACGACTTCTAGGATACCCCAAGAGGTATGAGGGGGACATGCAGGAGCAATACCAGAGGATGCTCCAGCATTTTGATGTGAGGATGGCTGAAGTCAACAGGCTCCTCCATGAAATCGTAGAGGCCCTGCTGTTGTGATAAATTTAATATTTGATTTTAAATATGCAAGTGCACGCAGTCACACAAGTAATATAATGATAAGTATATCGTCTTCACAGGGATTGCAACTTAGAAAAAATAAGCAAAACAATTACTAAACAATTTTAAGAAATTAAAAATCAAATGGGTTGTTTATAGGCTAAACAAAATATTAAACAAAAATGGAAATACTGAAATCAAAAACTGAACTGATCAAGAAAATTGAGAGAAATATATGGATTGCAAAATGGACATGAATTATGGAATTCCCCTATATTATTCATCCTGAACAAATTGCGGACAGATTGCTGCAGCAATATTCTAGCAAAACTCCCAGGTTAACAAGAATTCATTTAAACACTCATAAAACTTTCCCAAATTTTATGAAATTAATTCTTCTACCTAATTCAACATATTCCTATGCAAAATCAGATTTAAGAATGCAAATCAAAGTTTAATTCTCAAAAGTTACACAAGGCAAATAACATATCCCTATGTTACTTACTAACATAACCTAACCTAGGTTATGACTTGTGTCATCCAAGTTCTTCCCATTACATTTAATCTTTCCAGCATTAAACATAATTAAATAACTTACCATTGCTAGCCAAACAACAACAAGAAATTAATATAAGCAAACTTGAATGAACAAAGGAGATTTTACTAAAATAAAGTGCAAGAAATTTATAGACTATAACATAGGGTTCATCAACAATTCAAGCCACCTAAAAATTAGTTCATGGCTGAGTTCATAAACATTAATCCACAATCAAAACAGCCCATAATATTCAGATTTAGAATCCAACTCAGAAATTAATAAAAAAAAAAATTAAAGTTTAGGAAAAGAAGAATGAACAAATCCAAAATGATGCTTGAGCTTTCTTTGTTTGTCCTCCTTCTTCCTTGTTGATATTCTGAGTTTTTCTCTTTTCTCTTTTTCTGGTTTTCTTTTCCAAAAATGGCTGCTGCCTTCTTGATACGGCTGGAACCCTCTTTTGTGTATGTTAGGTTTTTTTCTTCCTCCTTCCAAAAGTACCATATTGCCCCTTTTTCTCCCAAAACATAAAGTGCTCATTTCTTCTAATTTTTGTCTTTTTCTCCAATATGCTGACTAATTCTTTCTGCCCTTGCCACCTCATCCAAAATGTCAGTCACCCATTGATTGCCACACGTTCCATGTGCCCCAAAATCTGCCTGATCAAAATGCTTCAATTTTGCTGCAGCAAACCTGAATCTTCAGCCATGAACAACATAATTTCATCAAAATAGATTCATATGTTAGCTCATTTCTTTGTGCAAATATTTATCCATGAAATTATTATCTTTAACCCACATCTATTAAAAACTAAAAAAAATTAATTAAACTTAATTAAGATAATAAAAACACCAAAGTTAGCTACAAAAGCTAAAAATAAACTAACATCACCCATGATTTTTCACAATTATAAGTTCAAAAGCACATGAAATAACTCTTTATTCAATAGTTATCACACCCCCAAACTTACAACATTACTCGTCCTCGAGTGATGACTCAAAAAAAACAAAACACAACTAACACAAGACACAAAAGGCACAAACTAAACAACAACAAAAGACAAGGAAACAACAAAGACAAAACACCACAACAATGGACAAACTTTGCCATGCCAATGGTAAAAAGGGGAAGGCTCTCGGGAAATTTTATTTTGAAAAAGAGAAGCTGAATTTCAATCTTTCACAAGCTTTAAACCAAATTCTTCAAGCATGAATGTTGATGCAAAAAATATGAATCAAGTGTTTCACCCTTTAGTGCATGCATAGCTTTTCCTAAACAATTTCAATCACTAAAAATCAAGCTAGACCTTGGTCCTCAAGCTTAAATAATGTCTCCATACGTTACTTAGAGATTCCCTCTCCACTAATGTAGACAAACACCACACCAATGATCAATAGGACTTTATCAAGCTTGTAATGATAGGCTAGGGTGAAGGTAGGATAAGAGAGATATATTTTGGCTCAAATCACCCTAAAACACCTCAATCTTTCTAGGACCTAAATACATACATTAATTTCCCCCAAAGACAACCCCACAGCACAATATAAATCTTGCCACTAGCCTTTATTACTAACATTAAAAGACAAAACTAAAACAACTTTTCCTTTATCTGAAGAGTACGCCCCTAAACTTATTTACAAACATACTTTTTTTTTCTGATTTTTTCTTTTTCTCTTTTTTTTTTTTTACTTTTTTTTATATGCTTTGATGCAAGGGAGTGTACTCTTAAATTTTGTTTCTTTTTGGATTTTCTATTTTTTTTTATATATATATGAAGATTAACAACTAGATGGAAACTAGATGACAAGAGAATAAGAAAATTGATAACACACTCTCCCCCCAAACTTAAAATCAACATTGTCCCCAATGGTGAAAACAAGCAAAAGAAGAAAAGGAAAATGCTCACCCAATGTTCTCATCCACTCACTCAACAAAACCCCCCAAGATGCATAAGAAATAAATCCTATAAAGATCAAGGTGCTAAAAGGGTGTGGTGAAAAGAGATGATTATAGATATGTAAAGGTAGGCTAATGAGTGGCTAAGAAAGAAAAGTGACACTTAAGCTCAATGGGGTGACTAGTGATAAAAAATGCATACAAGGTAGGCTTCAAAGGCTCAAACGGTCCAAAGATGGCCTAAATCATTTCATCTGTGTGGTATTGTCTAGGATTTCGCCTCAAGGAAAAATCACTAAATAATTCTAGAAATTTAAGTTCTCACAAGAAACTAGCTCTTTCTCGGGTGTCAAAAATGCTTAATCAAGCTATGTACATACTAAAAAGAGAAACATTTGCATCAATCAATGGATAGCAACATTCACATCCAAAGAATTTAGTTGAAAACTCAAGAAAGAAAGACATTCAGCTGCAACTTAGATTGATTATAGATGTCATCATTGAGCCCCCTAGTTACACATGAACAAAAGCAAAGAGTATTGCTAAAAGATTAACTAAACAACAAGGCAGGAACATAACAATCAACAAAACACACAGAAGCAATACAAAACAATAGACAATAAAGGTAGACAACAAGAGAGTTCAAGATAGGAATTAATTACAGCATAATAATAAATACAAATCAAAAGTGGGTTAAAGAAGCTCCCTCCTCCTAGTCCTCGGAATCAGCATCCAAAGGACTAAGGTCATCGTGCACAACTGGTTTGGTCCACGCCTCTAGGATGGAGCTGGGGAATACTGGAAATGCAGTGGTTGGTTTGTTGAAGTTTCGCTGGAGGGACTTGAGGAGAGCTGCATCCTGCTGCTTAGCATACTTCCAGTAAGCATTCTGCTGAGCTTCCAAAGACACCAACCGGCCAAGAATCTCCTGCTGCTGAGTAATGAGGTCAGTGAGTAGAACTGGGGGAGGCATGGTGAAGGGCCCAACGGTTGAGGCAGGTGCACGATTCTGACCATTGAGAGTGAAATCAATGTCCCGGCGCTCGAAAAGTATATCCTCTGTGGAGGCAAAAGGCACCCCAGCTCTAATGCACAGTTGTGTAATGAGTGAGGGAAAGAACAACTTCCCTTTTTTCTTTTTGGCACAGCTAGCAAGCTGCCTAGAGATTAACTGGCCTACATTGATACTCAGCCCAGCCAGTATACAATATAATAGGAGCACCCTCTCCTTGGACACCGTGGTGTCATGCATGGTGGGCAACAAGCGACACTTCAGAAAGTGTAACCACACTCCAGCTTCAGGAAAAATGGAGGTGTGCAAGAGAGTGCACACACAACCAGAAGATATGCACCACTGAGCTCCGGGAGCTGTGACACGTTGCAGGGCCTTGTCAAAGTCAGCTGGGGTAGGGGCCAAGATCATTTCATTATAAGCAGCGCAGTCAACACTGGCTAACCCAAAGAGGGCATTAATAGCCTCACCAGCAAAAGAGACAACCTTGCCAAGAACCAACACTTCAAAATTCTCAGTGAAGGCTAGGTTGGCATAAAAGTTCCCAATTGTGCTACTCAATGACTGTACTGATAAAAGCAGGCACCTCAATAGTGGTAGGGAAAAATCCTCTTTCTGGAAACAATTTCTTTGTCTTAATAGACTCATATTTGGCCTTGGCTTGAGCAAAAACAAATTTTGTAGCAGGACCTGAAGGGGTAGGCGTTTTCTTGGTTTTAGGAGATGGGACAGCTGTGTGTGTTGGCTGGGAGGCAGCTTTTGTGGTAGTGGAAGTCTTTTGTTGCTTTGGTGGGGGTGCGGTTGATGCTTGTTGGGCGGCTCTTTTGTATTTGGTTCGGGGTGGTGTTGATTTGGTGGCAGGTGGGGTAGTTTTGGTGGAGGAAGGAACATTTATAGTTGCTAGGGGAGGCAATAGTAATGGGGCAGTGGGAATTTGTGGGGCCTTTGGTGGGGCAGTGACGGTTTCGGATGTCTTCTTGGTTGTTTTGGTTGTTTGTGGGATAGAGGTTAGTGTAGATTTTGGTTTATCTGATGGTGGGACAGGGGATGGTGGGGTAGTTTTTGACTTCTTTCTCTGTGCTCATGTTTTAGTGGTCATGTTGGGCAAAAAGGAAGCAGCTAAATCACAAGGCCACCACACAACAAAAGGAGCACCTGAACAGTAATGCCACAGATTTTCCAATAGAATAACAAAGCAATATTACCACCCCTGAACAGTAAGGCCACAGATTTTCCAATAAAGTTTCCAACAGATTTGTGTGCTCACTAGATCAAAGACTAGCAATGACTCAAATGCCCAGTAATATACATAGCACTATACGGGGACAAGGAAATTAATACCCCATTTTTGAGTGGCTCAGCTGACTGTTGGGATGCTTGGGCTCGGATGCACCTAGGCTCAGACTGGGAGTGCACAGTGACTCGGATGCGCCTGGGTTGTCGAGTGTTTTGGTGGGGGCTTTGGCTTGGAGACGCCTAGGATGCCGAGTGCTGAGATCGTGGATCGAGAGGCTGGGCGAATGAATGTGGAGAGATGGCGCCTGGGTTCAGCGTGCTGGGTTTCTTGTGCCTGGACTGGGCTGGTGAACGGCGCGAACAGGTGTGCTTAGGTGTCTGGGGTCGTGGCTCGCTCGGCTGAGGCGCGCGAAGGGGCGAAGGGCCGAATGGCAGGGGCGCCTGAGTGAGCCTGGGTTTGTGAGGTGCAGCTGGGCGAATGGCGCCTGAGGTCGAGATGCTGAGATGTAGGGACGTCTGAGTTCGTGGCTATGCGACTGGGTGGAGAGCTGTGTGGGCAGAGAGCTTCTCGGTCTGGATGGTGCCGAGGCTTGGGGTACACACAGCTGGTTCTGGGCAGGGAGGTATGGGGAGTGGGGAAGATGATAATGGGGTATTAGGGTATTTGGGTATATACGGATATATATATATATTTTATAGATATAATAATTTTTTTACAGAAATATATATAGATTTCGTATAGTTTATAGTGTATACATATTTCTGTATATGTATATATTTATATAATAATATATTAACATATATATGTAGTAAAATATGTATAAATAATATTAAATATGGTAAATTTTTTTTTGTATATATATATATATGCCTCTGAATGAAACCACGACCTATGATTTTTTTTTGCCAAGATTGCTAACATTTTGCCCAAGATTTGCTTCAGCAACCCAAATTTGACATAACTCTCCATTTATTTTCGGAAATTTTTGCGTGCATTTGGCTGAAGCAAAACTCTCGCAAAACCTTCAGACTCCAAAATTACATCCAAAACACCCTGTTTCTTGCTGTCTTAACACCTGAAACACCAAAATATACATAGAACCACTCCAAACTATCACAATAAAATGAAATTAAAATTACAAAAAATAAAAATAATTAAAAACACTCATATCTATGTATATATATATTTTTTGTTCGTCCTGTTTTCTCTCTTCTTTTTTATTTTTATTTTTTTATATACAATATCATTTTACGCTTGCTTCTTTTTGGGTTGTCTTTAAATTAGTGCCTGAATCACTTGACAACCCAAAACAACCATAGCTTTAAGGATCCTCCAAAGTGATGGAGGTCTTCTCGCGGTTGACCTCACCTCCCCAATAATGTTTCAGCCACTGCCCATTCACTTTAAACTCCCTTCCTGATTGATCTTTGCGAACTTCAAGTGCTCCAAAGGGGTAAACTTGCCCCACTGTGAATGGGCCAGACCAGCGGGACTTTAACTTGCCAGGAAATAACTTCAAGTGCGAGTTGAAGAGCAATACTTTCTGCCCCTTCTCAAAGACCCGAGCTTGAATTTTCTGATCATGCCACCTCTTAGTTTTCTCCTTGTACAACTTAGCATTTTCATAGGAGAACAACCTCATCTCTTCCAGCTCATTTAAATGTAACTTTCGAGCTTCTCCAGCAGCTTGGAGATCCATATTCAGTTTCTTAGTTTCCCAATATGCCTTATGCTCCAACTCAACGGGCAAATGGCAAGCTTTCCAAAAACCAAACGATACGGTGACATTCCCAAAGGGGTTTTGAAAGCCGTTCGATAGGCCCAAAGAGCATCATCCAATCGCTGAGACCAATCCTTTATACTAGGATTCACCACTTTCTCTAAGATTCCCTTGATCTCCCTATTGGATATTTCCGCTTGACCATTGGTTTGGGGGTGGTAGGCGATGGCAATCTTGTGCTTCACACTATATTTGGCTAACAAAGCTGCCAAAATATTGTTCACAAAGTGGGTGCCTTCATCACTTATAAGCGCCCGTGGAGTGCCAAAGCGAGTGAACACATGCTTATGTAGGAACTTCATGACCACCTTGGAATCATTAGTAGGACTTACCACTGCTTCAACCCACTTAGAGACATAGTCCACAGCCACCAAGATATACAAATTTCCAAATGATGGTGGAAATGGCCCCATGAAGTCGATCCCCCAAACATCGAACAATTCCACATCAAGGATGCTATTAAAAGGCATTTCACTCCTTGCTAAAATATTTCCAACACCCTGGCAGCGGTCACATCTCTTAGCAAATTCATGAGCATCCTTGAAGATAGAGGGCCAATGGTACCCCGATTGAAAAACCTTAGTGGCTGTTCTTTTCCCACCAAAATGTCCACCATAAGGAGCTGAATGAAAATGCTCTAGTATGCTAGAAACTTCATCCTCAGGCACACAACGCCTCATGATTCGATCTGAACATTGTTTGTAAAAATAGGGCTCATCCCAATAATAGAATCTCACATCATGAAAGTACTTCTTGAGTTGCTGCCTATTCAAATCAGGTGGCTGGAAACCACTCACCAAATAGTTGACAAAATCAGTGTACCATGGAGTAGTGGTTTGGTTCACAACCAACAATTGCTCATCGGGGAATGTCTCTTTAATAGGCCCTTCATTTTGCTTTTCACTTCCAGTTTCAAGTCTAGATAAGTGGTCAGGCACTTGGTTCTTCGTTCCTTTTCTATCCCAAATTTCCAAGTCAAATTCTTGAAGAAGCAACACCCATCGAATAAGTCTTGGCTTAGCATCCTTCTTGGCAATTAGATACTTGATCGCGGAATGGTCTATATAAACCACCACTTTAGTCCCGACAAGATAAGCTCTAAACTTGTCAAAAGCAAACACCACCGCCAAAAGCTCTTTCTCGGTGGTAGTATAGTTCAATTGGGCATCGGCTAATGTCTTGCTTGCATAGTAAATGGAATGAAAAACTTTCTCCTTTCGCTGCCCAAGTACAGCACCCACAGCAAAATCACTAGCATCGCACATCAATTCAAAGGGGAGAGACTAATCTGGAGCTACAATAATGGGTGCGGTGATAAGAGCCCTTTTTAAAGTCAGAAATGCATTTTGACACTCCTTTGTGAACTCAAATTCTTGATTTTTCTTAAGTAAGGAACAAATGGGCTTTGAAATCTTTGAAAAATATTTTATAAACCTCATATAGAAGCCCGCATGCCCCAAAAAGCTTCTAATCCCCTTGACTGTAGTAGGCGGTGGCAATTTTTCTATGACTTCCAGCTTTGCTCTATCCACTTCTATGCCCTTGTTAGAAATTCTATGGCCCAACACAATGCCTTCTTGAACCATGAAATGGCATTTTTCCCAATTGAGTACCAAGTTTGTTTCTTCACATCTAGCCAAGACTTGCTCCAAGTTAGCCAAACAAGTGTCAAAAGACTCCCCAAATACTGGAAAATCATCCATGAAGACTTCAAGAGACTTCTCCATCATATCTGAAGATATTGCCATCATACAACGTTGGAAAGTGGCGGGGGCATTGCACAACCCAAAAGGCATCCTTCTAAAGGCAAAGGTGGCATAAGGACAAGTAAAGGTGGTCTTCTCTTGGTCTTCTGACATGATGGAAATCTGATTATAGCCTGAATACCCATCGAGGAAACAATAAAACTCCTTTCTCGCCAATCGATCAAGCATTTGGTCAATGAATGGCAGCGGGAAGTGGTCTTTACGAGTAGCCTTATTCAACTTCCGATAGTCCATACAAACACGCCACCCCGTCACTTGTCGTGTGGGAATCAACTCATTATTTTAATTAGCCACCACTGTGACTCCACCTTTTTTAGGAGCACACTGAATTGGGTTGACCCAAGAACTATATGAAATTGGGTAAAAAATTCCATAATCAAGCCACTTAATTATCTCTTTTCTAACCACTTCCTTCATGATAGGATTAAGCCTTCGCAGCTGCTCAATAGAATTATTACAGCAATCCTCCAATAGAATTTTATGCATACAAAATGAGGGACTTATCCCCTTGATATATGCCATAGTCCAACCAATGGCCCTTGTGTATTTCTTCAAAATAGCCAGCAACAAACTCTCTTTTTCAGCTCCTAACATGGCTGAAATAATCACAGGCAAGGTCTCATTATCTCTCAAATAAGCATACTTCAAGTGACTAAGCAAAGGCTTCAACTCTAATTTTGGTGGCTCTTGAATAGAAGGCTTAGGAGGCTTAAAATTCCCTTCCGACAAGTTCAATGACTCAAAAGGCCTCCTAAATTTAGCAAAGGGCTGCTTTGACTCCACCCATGTAACTTGGCTTTCTTCCTCTTCACTTAAGTTTTCAAGCTCTTCAAGTGACCTCACCCCCACTCCATTTTTACAAGCTTCCTTATGGAATTTTTTAGCGACAATAGACTCAATTAAACTTAGCCTAGAGCATTCCTCAACCTCATCCAGAAACTTCATAGCATTAAACACATTGAAAGTCACTTGTTGGTCATTCACCCTCATACTAAGCTCCCTTTTTTGTACATCAATCTAGGTCCTCCCGGTAGCTAGAAATGGCCTACCCAAGATAATAGGAACATCTCTATCCGCTTCATAATCAAGGATGATGAAATCAGCTGGAAAAATGAATTTATCAACTTGCACAAGTACATCTTCAATTTTTCCTTCCGGGTGTGCCATAGAATGATCCACTAATTGCAAAGTGACTGTGGTTGGTCTTGCTTCTCCAATCCCCAACTTCTTTAAAATTGACATGGGCATCAAATTGATACTAGCCCCCAAGTCACAAAGTGCTCTACCACCAATAGAGCAAGGAATTGTGAAGCTGCCCGGATCCTTCAATTTAGGAGGAATTTTACTCTTCAATATAGCACTACAACCTTCAGTCAATGCCACCGTTTCAAATTCACCAAGCCTCTTCTTTTTAGTTAAGATATCCTTCAAAAACTTCACATAGTTGGGCATTTGCTCCAAAGCTTCCTCCAACGGTATATTGATGTGAAGTTGTTTCAAAACATCTAAAAATCTCCGGAATTGACCATCTTGTTGTTGCTTTTGAAAGCGCTGAGGAAATGGTGGAGGTGGCTTGCTTATAGTCTTTCCTATAGCATTTTGCGGAGGAATTGCTGCAGCAATTGCTTCAGAATCAACATTTAAATTTTTTGATTTCACAGCTTTGTGTCCTTTCTCCACACTACTTTGGATTGAAGTGGGCTCGCTGTTTCTAGTACAATTATCCTCAGTCAATTCCATATTTTTACCACTCTTCAAGGTAACCACCTTGCAATGCTCCTTGCCATCTTTCCTTGGATTTTTTGTATCACTAGGCAAGGTGCCTTGTGGTCTATTCCGTAGCTCATTAGCAAGCTGCCCCAATTGAGACTCTAGATTCCTCAAGGATGTCGTTTGACTCTGAATCACAGCATCATTCTTGGCCATATATTCTTTCATTAAACTCTTCAAAGAGCTTGATTGAGACACTTGAGGAGGAGGTGGTTGAGCTCTTTGTTGTTGTTGAGAAAACCCCAGTGGATATGTAGGCTTGTTTTGCATTGGTGCTCCGCTTGAACTAGCTCCTTAACCCCCCCATGAGAAGTTTGGATGCTTCCTCCACCTCGGATTGTAAGAGTTCAAATATGGGTTATTTCGGTTGGCATTTTGATTCACCACATAACAAACTGAAGCGAGATTCGAAGGACAAATCTCAAATGCATGCCCATCTCCACAATAAACACAAGATACATCGATAACTTGTCCCATAGCAGCTGGTTGTACAATTCCCCCCAAACTCATGTTCTTTAGAAGGTTAGTCATTAAAGAAACTTGAGCGGTCAAAGCGGTCAATGCATCCACTTCAAGTATACCAGCCACTTTTCGACTTGTTGAGGCTCTAACATTGGACCATTGATAATTGTCGCTAGCTATCCTCTCCAAAATCTCATAGGCTTCATTATAGGACTTGGAGAGAATAGCCCCATTAGCTGAAGCATCTAACACCATACGAGTGGAAGAATTTAGCCCATTATAGAAAGTTTCCATTTGTATACAATGCGGGATCCCATGGTGTGGGCACTTTCTCAATAAATCCTTGAATCTCTCCCAAGCATCACAAAATGATTCATCTTCCAGCTGCTGAAATGACATAATTTCATTGTGAAACTTGGCATTTTTGGTAGGAGGGAAGTACTTCATCAAGAATTTTTCAGCCAGCTCATTCCATGTAATCACCGAGTCGGGAGGAAGGGTGTTGAGCCAAGCTCTAGCTCGATCCCTCAAAGAGAAGAGAAAGGGAACAATTTCAACCTTAGGGCCTCGCAGTCATTCCATGTAGCTTGAAAGAATCGCTCACCTCCAAAAATGAACGAAGATGAAGGTGAGGATCCTCAGTAGGTAGCCCACTAAATTGACCCACTGTTTGCACATTTTGAACATCACGGGCTTTAACTCAAATTGGGGTGCTTGAATTTCAGGCCTAACAATGCCCAGATTGAGCTCATTAAACATGGGGGCAGCATACTCCCTTATGGCTCTCTCTCTATCATCAGCCATAGCAATTGTGTTAGTGACGTTATTAGCAACCTCAACTCCTTCAACATCTTCAGCCATATTAAGGCGATTTTGAGCCCGTTGTTCCCTTAGTCTTCTTCTAATTGTTCTTTCAATATCAGGGTCAATAGGAGCTAGTTCAATGTCTTCTTGCTCATTCATATAATAAATCACCTGAGGAAACACAAGAGCAAGCAAACAGAGTCAGCTCAATAAAGAAAAAAAAAATTCCAAGTAATTGATATTACAAAAATTTCTAATTTCAATCCCCGGCAACGGCGCCAAAAACTTGTTGTGATAAATTTAATATTTGATTTTAAATACGCAAGTGGGCGCAGTCCCACAAGTAATATAATGATAAGTAAATTGTCTCCACAGGGATTGCAACTTAGAAAAATAAGCAAAACAATTACTAAACAATTTTAAGAAATTAAAAATCAAGTGGGTTGTTTATAGGCGAAATAAAATATTAAAAAAAAATGGAAATGCTGAAATCAAAAACTGAACTGAACAAGAAAATTGAGAGAAATATATGGATTACAAAATGGACATGAATTATTGAATTCCCCTATATTATTCATCCTGAACCAATTGCGGACAGATTGCTGCAGCAATATTCTAGCAAAACTCCCAAGTTAACAAGAATTCATTTAAACACTCATAAAACTTTCCCAAATTTTATGAAATTAATTCTTCTACCTAATTAAACATATTCCTATGCAAAATCAGATTTAAGAATGCAAATCAAAGTTTAATTCTCAAAAGTTACACAAGGCAAATAACATATCCCTATGTTACTTACTAACATAACCTAACCTAGATTATGACTTGTGTCATCCAAGTTCTTCCCATTACATTTAATCTTTCCAGCATTAAACATAATTAAATAACTTGCCATTGCTGGCCAAACAACAACAATAAATTAATATAAGCACACTTGAGTGAACAAAGGAGATTTTACTAAAATAAAGTGCAAGAAATTTATAGACTATAACATAGGGTTCATCAACAATTCAAGCCACCTAAAACTTAGTTCATGGCTGAGTTCATAAACATTAATCCACAATCAAAACAGCCCATAATATTCAGATTTAGAATCCAACTAAGAAATTAATAATAAAAAAAATAAAGTTTAGGAAAAGAAGAAAGAACAAATCCAAAATGATGCTTGAGCTTTCTTTGTTTGTCCTCCTTCTTCCTTGTTGATATTCTGAGTTTTTCTCTTTTCTCTTTTTCTGGTTTTCTTTTCCAAAAATGGCTGCTGCCTTCTTGATACGGCTGGAACCCTCTTTTGTGTATGTTAGGTTTTTTTCTTCCTCCTTCCAAAAGTACCATATTGCCCCTTTTTCTCCCAAAACATAAAGTGCTCATTTCTTCTAATTTTTGTCCTTTTCTCCAATATGCTGACTAATTCTTTCTGCCCTTGCCACCTCATCCAAAATGTCAGTCACCCATTGATTGCCACACATTCCATGTGCCCCAAAATCTGCCTAATCAAAATGCTTCAATTTTGCTGCAGCAAACCTGAATCTTCAGCCATGAACAACATAATTTCATCAAAATAGATTCATATGTTAGCTCATTTCTTTGTGCAAATATTTATCCATGAAATTATTATCTTTAACCCACAGCTATTAAAAACTAAAAAAAATTAATTAAACTTAATTAAGATAATAAAAACACCAAAGTTAGCTACAAAAGCTAAAAATAAACTAACATCACCCATGATTTTTCACAATTATAAGTTCAAAAGCACATGAAATAACTCTTTATTAAAGAGTTATCACCTGCGCCAACTGAAACCACCAAGAGAGAGACCCATCATACCTTTGATTGGTCAGGATAAACAGGAGACTTTGTTCTCAGCCAAGCGAGGGGAAATTATTGCTCCTCTCACTTCTGAGCTCCTCCAGGGGGTTAGGTCAACCATGTGCGAGCTGACCGCTCATAGCTTTCCCTAACTGGGTGAAAATAATGAGGCCTCTCTCGTGGCTTCGTAAGGTATGCTATTGTCCGGGTAAGTTACCAATTCTTAGGGTTTTATCTTACTTCCACAATGCTTGAGCTAATTTCTCTTTTTGCGCGGTTCGCCTTAGCTTGTCAACACTTAGGAGATATCATGATGGAGAAGTCTTACGAACTTTAGTGGGCCCACAACAAGATATTCATCCTCAAGGAGAAATTTAGAGGTCCTCAAGAAGAGCTCACTTGTATTCAGGCCGCTCTGGAAGCTGAACAAAAAATCTCTCGGGAGCTTGAGGAGATCGGCCTAAAGACTGCCAAGGATCCTCGAGAGTAACTTTAACGCTAGGTCAAGTGATTAGTCGACATGGCCTTACGTCCCTGAGTTCCAATGACTAAGGACGCAGCCAGCCCGCGGTACTTAGAGCTTGAGGATCTTCTTGCCAGTGTTTAGACTCTTGTGCATTTAGTATTTCTTCTTAGGCTCGTGGTCCTAAGTGTAACTTTGATGCAGTGTCAAGTGAAGGCACTCGACTGTCCTATGCCCGCGAGTTCTAATGACTTAGACTTTTAGGAAGTCTATTGCACTGTAGGGTTTTGCCTTAGTACACGATGCTTAAGACATTTAGTGTTGCCTTCCAAGCTCAATTTCCTTGAAAGAAACTTTAATGTCATCCCATGTCCTTGAGTCCTGATGACTCGAGACTTTAGGAGGTCATCGGCACTAAGGTAACTGGCCCCCATGTACGTGGTCATCGGTGGGCCAGCTTGGGATTTTTGGTTTTCTCCTCGCGTATATAACTCGGGACCTAATCATGTGGAAGTCGTGAACTCATCATTCTAGGCCCAGGAGGTTAAGTTCCCCGCCCTTTGAATAGGTATTTCACAACACTCAAGTTTCAACACTCGAGGTCTGGCTCCGAGTTCCAATAACTTGGTTCTCCGTTCTTATCTCGAGGATTGGAATTTGTTTATTACTCCTCAGGCACAGTGTCCTTGGGAGGTAACATCAATCTATACTCACGCTACTTGGGCTTTATTTACTCCTAGGGTCAATTCCTGACTTCGAGTGCAAGTGACTAGGGCCCCAACTCGTATCCTGAGATCAAGGACTTGGTTCTTACTTCTTGGGCATGGAATCAACAGAAGGTAACCCTAAGTCCATTCTCGCACTACTTTGGGGCAACTAGTGTCAAAGTCCAGTAGAGTATTATGCCTAAGTCTTAGGCGACTTAGGCTCATGCCCAAGTACTGATGACTAGGGCTTCTGTACACATCTCGAGGATTGGAATTTGTTTATTACTCATTAGGCACACGTCGTCCTCGGGAGAATATGCTAAATCCAATATTGCGTTACTTGGATCTTTTCGGTACTGTGCTTTTATCAGGCCACTTAGCTATGGGGTCTCATGACATTAGGGACGCTTCACTCGTCGACTAGCTAAGATTCCCATGTCATGGACTTCCCAATGCTACTTTTGCTTGAGGCATACTGGGACTTGGTCAAGGCTCCTCGGGTGCAATGTCCATGGAGGTGTCCCAACTCCATCCCCTGAGATCGAGTACAGAGTACTCAGTCTTCCGTTTGCATCTCGAGACTAAGGGACTTGGTCAGAGCTCCTCAGGCACAATGTCCACAGGAGGTGACGCAGTTCTGTTCTCGCACTACTAAGATTCTTAGTTTAGTCTCTAGATGCTAAGCCTACTCTTCTTTGAACAAGATTAGTTTCTTAGGTCATGGACTCCAGACTAGTTTCCTAGGTTTTTCTATTCTCGGGGCCGTGACACTAGGCATCGCTTTTGACAAGCTTAATTTCCTAGGTCGTTCCCCATGAGGTGTGATGCTCTGCGAGGCTACCCTGACTCCTTTCCCCCCAAGTGATCAGAGACTAGTCTGCATTCACTTGTCCAAGCCACTGAGCGGGTGCTCTATGCATAGTACATACAGAATAAAGGAAACTAAAAAATATAAGTAGAAACACAAACAAATTTCTTCTTTACCATGTTTTATCTACATGATTTCTATTAAATGTGCCTGGAAGCTACAAGGGAGAATACAAAATTTAATAAAGTTCAATGCTCATATCGCTGGTAATACTAGCAAGATGCTCATCATTCCAGGCATGGGGTATCAATTTACCATTTAGTCGGGCTAATTTGTATGTCCCCGGACATACAACGCTCTTGATGTGGTATGGGACCTCCCAACACTCCTGTATCGGGGTCTCGGGTGGTAAGAAGACTCTTCCCAACACCAGATCTCCAACCCCAAACATTCTATCCTTCACTTTAAAGTTGAAATACCTGGCCAATTTCTATTGGTAGGACGCTACTCGAAGCTGAGAAGCTTCATGGAGCTCCTCCACGAGGTCCAGGGACTCGCAGAGTAAAGAATGGTTTGTAGTCGGGTCATACGTATCCTGTTGGTGCGTGGAGATTGCTGCCTCAATTGGGAGTATTGCCTCATACCCATAGGCTATTGAGAATGGTGAGTGACCAGTAGAGGTTCTGGCTGTGGTGCGGTAACTCCACAATGCCCTAAGAAGCTCCTCGGGCCAAGCGCCTTTCGCCTGTTCAAGCTTTTTCTTCAAGGTGGCTTTGAGCATCTTGTTGACTACTTCCATCTACCTGTTTGCTTGTGGGTGGGCGACAGAGGAAAAGCTTTTCATAACTCCGTGTCACTGACAGAAGTCCGTGAACACCTCGCTGTGAAATTTCAAACCGTTGTTGGAGACTATCTTCCTATGGAACCCGTAGTGGCAAACATTGTTCTTGATGACGAAATCTATAGCCTTCTTGGACGTGACAGTAGCGAGTGGCTCGGCCTCGACCCACTTTGTGAAGTACTCGACCACCACTATCACATTCTTCACTCGTCCTTTTCCTGTGGGCAGTGATCCGATAAGGTCAATGCCTGAGACCGCAAAGGGCCAAGGACTTATCATTTGAATGAGCTTGTTCGAAGGAGGTCGAGGTATGTTGCCAAAGCATTGGCACATGTCACACTTCTTGACATAGTTCATCGTATATCCGTTCATGGTGAGTCGAAAGTATCCTTATCTCAAGATCTTCTTGGCGAGGTGCTGCCCCCAGCGTGGTCCCTGCAAAAACCCTCATGCACTTCTTAGAGTATCATACTGGCTTCTTGCTTGGACACACACCGCAGTAGGGGCAACGAATATCCCCACATGTACAACTTGTCATCCATGATAATATACTGAGGAGCCTGGTAAAGAAGCTTCTGAACTACTTTCTTGTCCAATGGAAACTCCCCTGAGGCGAGATATTTCACTATGGGCTCCATCCAACCGTCCTAGGGCTGGATTGCTTCCTCCTCTTTGGGAGCTGAGATGCTTGGAGAAGATAAGTAGTCGACGGGGACTACATTGATCAGTTCAACATCCTTGGTGGTTGCAAGCTTGGCTAGGGTGTCAGCATTCGAGTTCTGTTCTTGTGGCACTTGTCGAATTGTGAATTTTCTGAAGCCATGCAACATTTCTTGGATCTTCGCTAGATAAGTAGCTATTTTTTTTCCTCAGGTCTGGTACTCCCCAAGTACCTGGTTAACTACCAGCTGTGAGTCACTGAAAATCTTGAGGCCCAACCTTAAGCACAAGCGCAACTCGAAGTCCAGCAATTAGTGCCTCATACTATGCTTTATTGTTGGAGGCGTTCAACCCAAATCTTAGGGCGCTGTGGATCCTCTGTCCTTCGAAGGATACCAAAATGAGGCCTGTCCCAACACCATTTTAATTTGACAATCCATCTACATAAAGCTTCCACACCTGCCCATCCATCAGGGCACCTACCCCTTTATGGCAGTCCTCGGGAGATAAGTGATGTCAAACTGACTAAGTTCGACAGCCTACTTCAGGAGTATCCCAGACGACTCTGACTTTTGGAGGACTTGTCGTAAGGGATGGTTTGTGAGGTCCTTGATGGGATGTGGCTAGAAATAGGGCCTTAGCTTCCGAGAAGCTACCACTAGGCTAAAGGTCAGTTTCTCCATGGGCTGGTATCAAGACTCTGCTCTGAGGAGTCTTTTGCTTACATAGTACACGAAGTGCTGGACACGACCTTCCTCACGCACTAAGAGATAGCCATGTAGAGTAGGAGTGGTTCTCTATCCACAGGTTTTGACAAGATAGTAGGATTTTTCATATGAGCCTTCAAATGTTGGAATGCTTGCTCACATTCCTCCATCCATTCAAACCTCTACCCTCCTCGGAGGATGTTGAAGAATAGGATGCACTTGTCAGTTGCCTTCGAAACCGAGTGACTCAGGGTAGCAATCCTCTCGATAAGGCTTTAAACGTCCTTGTGCCTTCGGGGAGACGACATATCGACCAGGGCTTCAATCTTCTCGGGGTTTGCCTCTATTCCCTAAGCACTTATGATGAAGCCTAGGAACTTTCTAGAGGCAATGCAAAAAGTGCACTTTTGGGGATTGAACTTCATTCCAAACCTGCAAAGCACCGAGAATACCTCCACGAGGTCCCTCACATGGTCGAGGGTCATTCTAGACTTTACCAGCATGTCGTCTACATACACCTCCATATTCCGTCCCAAATGTTCTTTGAACATACGATTCACAAGCCTTTGGTAGGTGGCCCCAGCATTCTTAAGCCCGAAAGGCATCACCTTATAGAAGTAAACTCATTCATCTATTCAGAAGAGGTTGTGCTCTTGATTCGCGACATGCATGGAAATCTAGTTATACCCCGAGTACACGTCCATGAAAGACAAGAGCTCGTACTCGAAGAAGGCGTCAACCATCTGATCGATCTTCGGTAGTGAGAAATAGTCCTTAGGGTAGGCCTTGTTAAGGTTAGAGAAGTCTATGCAGGTCCTCCAGGTGTCGTTTGGTTTCAGCACGAGGACCAGATTGGATACCCACTTGGGGTACTGGGCACTCCGGATGAATCTGCTTGCAAGTAGCTTGTCCACCTCCGCCTTTAGGGCCTCTGCTTTAGTTTAATCAAACATCCTATGCTTCTATTGAATTGGAGCGAAGTTAGGATTGACATTCAAGCCATGGAAAATGATATTCGGGCCAATGCCGGTCATGTCAGAGTGAGACTAGGCAAAGACGTTTTGGTTTTCCCAAAGAAAGTCCAGTAGCGAGTCTCAGACTTTCTACTCTAGATTTTGTCCAATATTTGTCCTTTTGTCATGGATGGAAGCATCGAGAGCCATCTCCTCGACTTCCTCCATGTGCTCGACCGCCCTCTCTTCTTGAACCAGTGGGTCCAACTCATTGGCTTCCTTAACTAGCACCGCCTGCACTTCTGCAATCTCGGGAAGAGACTGTTCGCAAACCATCTCCTTGACTACCATTATTGGTTACTTGAGGGGCATGTTGTAGCATTGCCTCACCTCCGTTTGATCTCCTCAGACTGTACCGATTCTCGACTCCGTGGGAAATTTCATGCATAGATGTCAAATGGAGGTGATGGCACCGAACTCCACTAAGACCGGACGCCCCAAAATGGTGTTATATGTGGAGGGACAATCAACCACAATGAAAGTGAAATACTTGAAGGCCTAGCGAGGATCTTCCCCTAGTGTCATGGGTAGCTTGATTTGACCCATTGGTATGAGACTTTCTTCCGAGAACCCGTATAGAGTTGAGGTGCACGGGGATAGTCGCTTGTGGTCAGCCCGATCTTCTCGTAAGCAAACTTAAAGAGAAGGTTCACTGAACTCTCGTTGTCCACCAGGATCCGAGCCACCATCTTATTGGATACCTGGCTCTTGATCACTAAAGGATCGTGGTGTGGAAAGTGATCTCTCCGAGCATCGTCCTCAGAGAATGTGATGACTTGGTCCGTCATTCGCGACATCTGGGCTGGTAATTGATCTAATGCCAACACCTCATCATCATAGTTTAAGGCCTCCGCGTACCTATTATGCGAGCCTCTAGAGGTGCCCCCCAAGTGGGGTCCTCCCGAAATAGTCCCTACTCGGTCATTCACCGGAGGAGGCCTGTTTGCTATCGATTTTGGAAAAGTTATGGGCATTGGGCTCGGAGATTGGGGAATAATGGGTTCTGCTGCTATTCCCGCGGTTGGGGTCGAACTTGGTGCGCCCCACTTGGAGCGTATTGGTGGAGGTTTCCCAACTTGATGAGGTTCTCAATCTCATCTTTGAGCTGGCGACATTCATTAGTGTGATGCCCCATATCGTTATGTAAGCGACAAAACTTGCTAGGATCTCGCCTCTCCAATTTGGGCGTCTTCCCAGCTAATATTGAGTCCTCAATGACACAGGGTTAGAAGCAAAAAAGGCGATGGGCCCCCAAATGCTCCAATCTAGGCGTCTTCCCAGCGGATATATTCTTGTGCTCGACAAATGGAGTCGTCGAGCCTTCGACACCCTCTCCACTAGAGGTCATCCCACAACGGGGACCCCGCATGGATGCGGGCCTATAAGGCCATCAACTGTTGGCTGTCGTCATCCCTCTTGGTCCTCCCAGCTTCCTCCTTGATGTTTTTGATGTACGATTTGAGGGTCTCGAAAGGTCCTTGCTGTATGTTGGCCAAAGCATGGACCTCAAAGCTCACCTTCTGAGCTGCTATGAATTGTCTCTGGAATGAAGACAACAGTTGGTGCCATGAATGAATGGATCTCGACCTGTGTTTCTTGAACCATTCGTCTGCTGGTCCTGTCAAAGTTATTGGGAACACATGACACTTGGCGTCTTTGGAGACGCGATTCACCAACATCAACCTATTGAACTTCGAGAGATGGTTGGTGGGATCCATACTGCGATCATAAGAGATGATGGCAGGCATCTTGAAGCCCTGTGGTAAAGGGGCTTCCACTATGTGAGGAGCACATGGCTCCCTATCCTCTTCCTCTAAGTCGGAGTCATGGCCTCATCGCGACCTCATCGTAGTCTTGGTTGGCACATTGTATCAGGTTATTTCTCCTCCAGGCATTGAGATTGTCCCTGAGGTCTGATTGACCTTTCTTCGCGGGTTCACACCCGTGGGTCTAATTGCACCGACGAGCATTAAGGTTGTCCCATAGGTCAGCCTGACCTCGGAATGCACCACTGTCCTTGGAGTATGCTACTTTCGTAGATTTTGATGCTGCGCTCTCAACCAACAAAGAAGTTTCACTTGTTGGCCCCTTGGCCATTGTTCCTGTGGTGATGGTAAGGTGCTGGGGGAGACCACTTCCGGGCCTCACGCAATCTGTATTGGCGCGCCTAGGCGGAACGCCCCAGGCTCCACGAGCATTGATGGCCTGGCAATGTCCTTGGGATACTGTGCCTTCACCTACACTAGCCGGCCTCGGGGCCTGATTGTCTTCGGGGGTCCGACGAGCCTTCTTTGGCTTGGGAGCAAGGTTATCGTCAACCTTACCTTTTCCACAGTCCTGTGGCACAAGTGGGGTTCCAACTCTAGCTGGGTGCACGGGGGGCACGCCAACTGGTGGATCTCACGCCAACTCAGCCAGGTGCTCGAGAGGCACATCGGCTGGGTCAATAGGTGGCAATCTAGCTGGGTGCACAGGTGGCACACCAGCTGGCTGCCTAGATGGTACTTAGCCATAGGGTTTCACTCCCAGCCCTTGGGTCGCCAGAGTAGCGCTCATGGTGTTAACCATCTCCTATAGGGCGGCGATGTTACCCTCTTGGGTGTCGATCTTCTGATGTTGAGTGGCCACCTGGTCATGGAGCGCCACCACTTCTGGTGTCTCCTCTATATCCATGGGATGAGGATATTCCTCCTCATAATACTAGTCGTCCATGCCGTCGTATTCAGTGTTTTGCTTGTAGTCTTCAACCATCTTAGGAAGGTCTTGTGGTGGCAAACGACTGGTTTTTCCGCCCTCAGCTATGACGTGAGGTGCGACATCGTCTAGTGCATTTATTTGAATGGTCACCATGACTATGTTCTTTAAGCTTCCTTCAAGCTCTCAATGAAAGCACCAAAATGTTGACTGCCTTTTTCGCTATCAACTTAATTCAAAAGATTAAAGGAAATACTAGGAAAGAACACTATGATTTTACGTGGTTCAGGCTATAATAGAGCCCTAGTCCATGAGTCTCTATTATTTAGGGAGTTTGAAGCTTGTTATAGCAAGCTTCAATGGTGGTTCTTAGGCACTGTGTATATTGCATTGAGTTATAGAGTTTCTCTCTCTAAAAACCTAACCCTTAACAAGGAGTTACCGCATCTCTATTTATAAAGACTAGGGTCATTAATGTTAATCATCTATCATTAATACAAAATTCCTCCCCATCCTAGGGTGTTAATGCTGAATTAATACAAAAAAGACTGCATTAAATGGAGACTACGACCTAGGCGGATTGCATGGGGCCCATCCTAGAAAGTCGCATACCAACTTTATGGGGAACATATCTCTGATTGTCAGAGTGTGGTTGAGGGAAATGTTGATTGTTGAGTGTATGAACTCGACAATGCTAATCGAGGCCCACCAAAAGTTGTCAAATGATCTTCTGGTGGCCCACATCCACAGGGACTGACACCTGGCAGCTATCCCAGTTCAGAGGAACATAATCTTGGACTTGGGAGATGAGCGAGTGAAGAGAGCTCCTTGGGGCGTGGCCTCACCTGGGGACATCCTTGCCTCAAGGATAGACCTCAGGACATGGCCTCACCTAGAAATGTCCTCACCTGGAGACATACACGACTCATTCAACTTGGGCTTCTTGGAGGGATTCACACTCCGAGAACCTCATGTCTTATCTTGTCACTAATCACTCTTAATTGCCACGTGTCGGATGGTCAAAATATGAATAACACGTATATTTATATATTTGTGTAATATGGGATACATCACTACATATATGTACATGTGTCTCTCAACAATGAATCATTTTTATTGATTCATTTATTTGGTTTTTGTTTAATGTATTAATCGGTTCTTCAAGGGTTATATCAATAAGCTTTTGGGAATCAATTAAGTTAATTTTATTATGATTATAAAAGTTTTATTAATTTTACATTCATGTTATACTGATTTGGGAATCAATCAAGGCATTTATTTAGTTAGAATATGAATGTAATATTGATATTGTGGATGCTCAATGTTCCGTGCCCATATAAGATCCCGTGAAGGCCCATCATCCTTTGACGGCAACTTCGGAGCAACTCGCAATGTGTGAGGTCCCAGCCCTGTCACCATGGCCACGCTCAGCCATGCCCCAGGCGCGAGGCCCTCCTCGCGCGCGCACCCCTTGGCGTCGCTCGGCCACCGCGCGCGCGTCTCCCTGGCGTCGTTCGGCCACCTCGCGCGCATCTCCAAGGGCCCGAGTGGCCTCGCCCGTGGCCCCAAAGTGGCCTCGCCACATAGGCCCAAATGGCCTCGCCCATGGCCCCAAGGTGGCCTCTCCACAGAGGCCTGAATGGCCTTGTCCATGGCCCCAAGGTGGCCTCGCCGAATAGGCCCAAAGTGGCCTCGTCCGAGGCCCCAATGTGGCCTCGCCACATAGGCCCCAAGGTGGCCTCGCCGAATAGGCCCAAAGTGGCCTCGCCCGTGGCCCCAATGTGGCCTCGCCACATAGGCCCGAATGGCCTCGCCCATGGCCCCAAGGTGGCCTCACCACTTAGGCCCAAAGTGGCCTCACCCGTGGCCCCAATGTGGCCTCGCCACATAGGCCCGAATGGCCTCGCCCATGGCCCCAAGGTGGCCTCGCCGAATAGGCCCCATGGTGGCCTCGCCCATGCCCACGGGGTGGCCTCGCCAAATAGGCCCCATGGTGGCGGCCTCGCACATAGCCTCATGGGGGTCACATCCGCAACACATTCGGCCCTGTGAATAGCCAAGTGAGCCGCGCCACCAATAAACCTTCCGAGGGGGCCTCGCGAAGGAATGAAAGCTACGTCACCTAGTGGCCTCATGAGTAGAGCCATGCACCAAGGGTCCCATTCCTTACACCTAGAGACCCCTATGCTCAGAGGCTCTAGTACGAGTCGAATGGGACATACTTGTACGACTTAGTACTGAGTACGGACACCCGTACCAGTGGGACTACTGGGATAAGAGTTATGGCCCGTACGTCTACGGCCAAGGGTCAGAGTCAACACCACTACCACCTGCGCCACTACGCCTGCCGCCACTCATCAGACATGGGTACAGACAAGTAGTGGAGACATCCTCCTGACACCTGCTCCTGTACTGACGTACGACCAGCCACTCCCCTGACATAGTACTTATGTACCCCTTGGTCTCCTGGACCACTATGTACCTAAGGCCATTAGAGCCTACTATAAAATGAACTCTAACACCACCTGAAAGGGGGTTGGGAGTTTTACTGTAGCAAAGGCTTGAGAGTTAATGAAAGATTGATGGATTCCTCCATTGTTATTCTGTCATAATTCTTGAGTTATTGTTTTGATTTCTATAGCTTTTTTATTGACGATCCTAACTTGATAATTTCTTCCAACTCAACTTAGTTTACGAGTTCTCACCGTCAACAGATATACATACATATCTTTATTTGACCATATATATTTGAGATTAATATTTTATGAATACATGATTTTATTAAATTTATAAAATTTTTGTAAATATATATTGTTGTACACATAATTTATGATTTTATCATGATTATGTTTATTTATGGTACAATATTAAATTTGGGTAGTCACTTAATATTTATGTCCTCTATTTTAAAATAAAGTAATTGAAGCAAAACGTTGCCAAAGTAACATCTTTTGCGTAGATTTATTTATTTTGAAATAATTGGATGTGTGTGTTTCTTGTTTATGCGATCAATGATCGGCCCAAAGGAATAATATTGATTAGCCAAACAAAAAAATACACATGCGAGAATAAATGTGTGATAATTATAAAGTTTTCATGTGAACAACATACCAGCCCAAAGGAAGGTTGTTGTTTAACCGGATTTATTATCAACATTTGATTTCTACATGGAGAGTACTGCTTACAAATAGATGTTTCTGTCCAAACACTAAACATCAATGTTGTGCTAGGTATCTTGTTTAAATGAGCCCTTACAACTGATTGAAATTTGTCTCTTTCAACATTATTTTATTTTGTTTTACTATTTTGTATATTATGACATGAATTTGTGCTATGTGAGCCTATGTTATTTGTTTCAACTAAATTTTTAGTTACTGCTTCTGCTGCTAATATTGCGGCTGTAACGACCCAAATTCGCTAATAAGGCTTAAGGGCCTTGATTAGTGTGCCTGGAGGGCATATTGGGATTTATGTGTGACTTTATTGAGTAAAATGCATGGTTATGAGTTAAAGCATGTTATATGACTATTTGACTATTTGAGATGCATGACTATGTGTATTAGTATGCATGTAGGCCCTGATTGTGTTAGAAGGGCATAATTGTAATTTTGGCCATTCTGGGCATAACTGTATTGATATGTGCTGATTGTTGAGACCACATTGTGATGTGGATGTATCTGTGATTTGTGACTCGAGACGATCCTAGAGAGCAGACTAGCGGAAAAGTCAAGGCGGGGATTTATACCCGGCTCGCGGTGAGCCTGGGGTATAAATAGGAATCTGATGAGTATATTGAGATTAATTTTGATGATGAGGAATACATATTTGGTGATTTATCAGGTATTGGGAAGCAACGGGAAAATATTAGAGACACTTGAGGTATTAGCGGGAATTGGGTAAAATGACTAAAATGGCCCTACGTGGACAAAAAGGTTTAGAATTAGTAGGGAGGGCATTTTGGTCAATTGGCTTCATAGAGATAAGTTTATTGGGGATTTATATACTTAGTGGGATTGTTAGAGAGAGTGAGAAGGCTGTGGAAAAGAAAGAAAAAGGAAGAAAAAGAAAAGATTGAAAAACAGAGGGGTTTTGTTTCAAAGGATCGGTTTGTGGTTCTCCCACCATTTCTCTTCAAATTTCTTGGAGCAAAGCTCAGTGGAGAGCTAGGATAGGCTGAGCATCAAGGATCCTAAGCTAGACTTGAAGATTTGGCAAGGGATTAGCAAGAACACATAAACTTTTGAGGAAAGTTTTTAGAGTTTTCAGTTTTTGGGTTTGGCTGGTTTAAGTTGTGTAATTAAGCTGAATGATGGGAACTTTAGGGGAATTTCTGGGCAAGCTTTAAGGAAGAGCAAGCTAAGGAGGTCTAGGAATTGAATCAAGGTCGAAATTGCATCAACGGTATGAATTCTAAGCCTTTAACTTTGATGTTTGACTGAATTTCTGGGTTTAGGGTTAATCATGGTTAATTTTAAGATTTGGGATGAATGTGCTTGGGTTTTGAGGATTTGGGATGCTTGGGATGAGTGGAGAGTGTTTATGAGCTTGATTTTGAGTTTGGTAAAGATTTGGGGAAGTTTGGGTTGAGATTGGCTCAAAGAAATCCCAGAAAAAGAATTTGGGAGTTGCCTGCCTGCAACTAGCGCTACATCGCTAGTCTTTGGGCGCTGTAGCACTAGGCCCTGTTTCTGGGTGGTGCGGTTCTGCTTGTAGCGCTATAGCGCCCTCTTTTGAGCGCTGTAGCGCTACCCTGTTCCCAGAAAGGGGTTTTTGGGATATTTTTGAGGGATTTTCACCTAGGGTTCGGGGTTCGATTCCACCATCTTGTTTTGTGGATCTAGGACTTCCAGGGGGCTCGGGATTGGTCCCGAGGCTAGGTTTTCAGACTTGAGGTTTGGTGATGACTTTGACCTATGGCTGTGTTTAGGTGTGCGCTAGGGCTCGAGTGGGATCGTGCTCAAGGAGTCAAGTGATGAAAGCTATCAAATTGACAGGTAAGAAAAACTATAGCACCTGTAGGACAGGGCATGGGCCCATAGTGTGATTGCAGGGCATGACCCTATATTGCATTACATGTTAGGGTGCATACTTAATTGAATTGATATCAGGGCACGGCCGTATATTGCATTACAAGTTAGGGTGCAGTCTTAATTGAATTGATATATGTTTGAATGTTATTTGAGTTATGCTATTTGTGATTATGGTAAGAATGAATGGAAAAGGAGCCGGGAGCGGCAACGGAGCTGGGAACGACAAAAGAGCCGAAACGGCAAGGAGCCGAGAACGGCAAGGGAGTCGAGAACGGGGAAAGGCCAAGAACGGCAGTGGGGCCGGAAGTAACACTTAGCACGTGAAGTGCTTGTAGACAGGGTGGGACCCCAATGGATACAGGGGATATCCTTACGGTGAGGACCGAGACCTCAGGCTTAGGTAATGCCTCTGGGACGGCATGGCCGTGTTTGTTTAGTTTGATGGAATACTCATTTATCTGTGGATAATCTGATATGTTAACTATATAATCTGCATATGTTATATACTGTATGAGTTTTCTTGTTCGGCTTCGGCTCACGGGTGCTCTGTGTTGCAGGTAAGGGCAAAGATTGAGTCAACCAGCCATGAGTACGGAGAGCGTGAAGCGACGCGTACATGTTTGGCCTGCCCGACTGCTTTGGTTGGGGGTTTATTTAAGAAATGGCTGTAATAATATGTGATTTTAATAATTAATCGACTGTAAACTTATTTTAAGTTGTAAATAGTTTTCAAACCTTATTTTGGGATCCCAAATGTTAAATATAAGAAGTTTTCAATAAAACAACGCATTTTTAAAGATTACAGCCTTAACTTTTGCTTAGTCACACTTTTGTTTAAAAACCTCAGTTAGCGAGTTCATTGCACATTTTTTGTTTTAAAACTTAGTTAGTAACGACTCTAAGGAAGTAGGGCGTTACAACTTGGTATCAGAGCGAGCCAAGGTTTATTGGTTCTGGAGATTGACCGAACATGTACGCTCGCTGTTAGTGACAAGCTCGACTCAGGGTTGGTTGGTATGATTGATTGACATGTTTGAACATATGTTTGAATGCCCTGTTTGCCTGCTTATTTATATGGAGCATGAGGACTGAGTTGACATATGCATGAGATACTGTTGGGGCTGGGCCCTTGACTATTGCACGTTGAGATTAAAGTGTGCTGAATAATATTATTATGCATGTGGATGAATATTGGCATAATGGTTCGCATATTGAGTTTATGTGGTTAATTGTTTAAATTGAATTCGTATGTAGTATCTGTTTATTGGCTTGTATGAAGCATGTTGAGATTTGGGTATGCTTAGTGGTGTTAAAATTTGGTAGCTAAATGTATATCATTGTGGTTTTGGCCTAAATATGCTTTGTGCATGCATGATAACTGTGGTTATTTGGATCTAGTTGTGGTTTGGTTCAGAGTATGAACCACAGAGCTCAGGAGTTTGGTCAGTATCGGCAGATGAACTCGAATTGTCGGTTCCTAGAAGGGTTAAGTGGACCTGATATTGTGTTGAAGGGGGATTCTAGATAAAAGTTGGAGTTAGAGATCTCCATTTATCCCCGAAAGCCGCAGCAGATCGTCACTAGTGTGTGAGTAAGCTGTGGAATTTAATAGTTGAGATGGAACAGAAGGATAGCAGACTTCTCTAGGAAAATAGCGGATTTATATGTTTTAACAGTAAGGTTACCGGTGTTGGTATTGTGAGAGTATGGACAGATAAGGGTATTATATGAAAGGCTTAAAGGGTGTTATCCTCTGGTTTTGAGGAAAGTTCGGGTTGACAAAGAATTTATCAGTGGATGGGCAAAGTTAATTCCACCCTTGGTTATAAGAGGATGAGAGCCCATGACTAAAGGGTTGTGTTAAGTATTGTGCTAGAGGGATGCCTGGAAACGGCACTTGGGCTGAGGCATTGGCGTGATGGGTTGGAAAGAACCTAGATGATGAATTGATAGAAGAGGTTATAAAGACATGATCTGAACTGTGGAGAATGGAGGCCTTATAAGATTGGTTTGGAATGATAAAGTAGCAACAGTGTGAATTTATGGGCTTTGCGAATTGAGTAATTCATTTCGGGAAATTGATACGGATGGATGCAGTCGAAAATGATGATGACCCATTTAAGGATTTAAAATCTGGAACAGTCTAAAGTATTTGTGCTTCTCCAATGTGTGTACTCACCATCTGTATGGGGACAGTGGAGTGGGCCATGTGGTTCGAAGAACTAATGAATGATGTATAGAGCATGAGTGCTAGAGATGCAAATGGCAGTGCATCTTTTGATGGATTATAGTAAGGATAGATTTTCGGTAATCAAAGCAGAAGAACCCCGAAAAGCTTGATAGCTCTTAGTTTTGCCAGAAAGGGGGGAAAAACTGATTGACTAGATAGCCGTTAGGATAGTGATGGAAATCGATGAAGTTATCTGCTTTGCATCAGAAACAGGAGATGCCACCTGGAAAGAGGTCAGGTGAGGGCATGAATTCTACATAGAATGACTCGATATGTTAGGATGGACTTCCCATGGTGAGGGAACAAAAAACTAGAATGCCTCGCTACATTCGTAGTTCGAGGCTGATTCCTCGAGGATGAGTATTCAACTGAATGGTTTATGCTTTGGTCAAGTAATGAATTGGAAGAATTCGGTGTTGAGAATGTTCCGAGAGGGAGTTAGACATAGAGGGTTTGCCTCATGGGTGCTATATGAGAGGCTGAAGATAATAATACTTATTGAGAAGGAATTAGAAACTTCTAGCAAATGAATTGGGATGCAAGTGATCAAGAAGTGCATGGTAATAACGACAGAGTTTGTCTTAAGGGAGCCTCAACATGAGTCACAGTGAGAGATTTAAGCAGTTAAGAAATAACCATGGATTGTAGAGGATATCATCTGGAGTATGTTAATGAGACTGAGTGGAAACTGAGCTGACCAGTGGGAAAATTATATGGGTATGTAAAGAAAGAGTGGGGGTACTTCAAGGTCGGACTATAGATAGGATTGGTATCAGGAATGTTGTCAAAGATGGTATTGGCTGACACAAAATCTATTGAAGCAATCGAAGGAATTTGACCTTGGAGTAGCCAGAGCGTTATACTGCAGGGATTGTTAGCATCATCGGGTTAGAACGAAAAGTACAATGTTGGATACAAGATGGGACGATGTCTCCAGGAGTTGATCTATGACCTGGTTATTACCAGCTAGAAACCAAGGATAGAGACATTTCATGAATTTTTATTTTGCACCGGGTAGGGTGTGAGGAGTTGGTAACAAAGATTCTAGAATGGTTCAAGCTACAGCAGCACAGGTAAGTTCTTAAAGTGGAGAATACAAGAATGGTATAGGCAAGTCCCCTTCAAGTTCACAAGCAGTATGTGTGGATTACTCCCTGACGGAAAGGGAGAGCAAATGACTATTATGCGGAAGACGTTAGTACTAAGGGAGCAGGGTCACAAGTAATGCTATACGAAGAATCAGTTTGGGTTTCGTTAAGAGTACTCCGAGTAGAGCTACAAGAAGAAAGGACATGTAATAGGATTTGATCTGAAGCCACAAAGGAGCTAATGAAGAATAGGAAGCATAACAGGAGTGGTAAGCGCGTCATCTATTGCATAAGTATCTCCGGGGACAACTACATCAGAGATGAGTAGAACAGTAAAACTTGAGGTTAGACGGAATGAGTGGTGTCAAGTCAGGAAAATTCAGAAGACAAGGTAAGAATTGATTGGTATCTGGCGATGCTGGATTATGTGTGTGATATGGTTAAGTATAGAGTGATAGCATAAAGGACCTGATCCATGATGAGGATATGGAACTGTGGGGGTGCATCATAGATTGGGCACGCCCAGGCGCAAATTGACGCGAGGTTGGATCGAACCTTGCGGGAGGTGAAAGAATGGATCATGGTTGATATACTTGGAATGTTAAGTTGATAGTTATGCATATCGTAAGGTACTTGAGTGATGGGTATTAGTAAGAAAGATAACGTTGAGACCCAGATGTGGTGAAAAGTAACAGACGGACGATCAATGTTTATAATCCTCGATTGAACGAGGGGAGATTTAATTGGAGGCGGAACTCCTAACTGAGAGGCGTGCGTCAGTCAAGGAATAACGCCATAGATTGTAATGGAGTGGACAAGGCAACGACTGAGATGGGCATAACGTTAGTAGGTAATGATTAGCTGGTGAGTGTCACTGAGCTATGGAATCCAAAGTGTTGGCTTTGGTTGAAGCAGGGAAGGACTCTGCCAAGGTGGTACAAGTTAGGATACCTGGATCGAGTGGAGGATCCAATTAGATTTTAGTTTATGAATGAGAATTTTGAATGGATATCATTCCACCTCCTAGGGTACGTTGTACCGGGAGGGTTGAGCGGGTGACAGAATTTAGTGTTTTCTTTGGGACACTGAGGGGTTAAGTGATGTGGTGGTGTATCATGGGAATAGACCACATTAGACCTTAAGTAAGGTGTTTGGACATGAAAAGTTTCAACTCGGTTGATTGAGTTAATGTAGTTGGTTCAGGTGAACTGGTTTCAGGGTAGGACGCCGATGATACTGAATTGAGACCCTATTGTATTCTAAATTTTTTTTTTGAAAGAAACTAGAGAACAAAGAGAACAGAGTGGGAACCTAGAATTATCAGTTGATTGCAAGTGGAATAGCAGTCTGAAAGCTTATCAGATATCTTAAATAATTAAGCGTTGACTATGCGAATACTTGAGGTATTAAGGGAAGTGTAATCCCTGATAAGTTAGTCATGGTAGCAAATGCTGGCGTCTTGTTAAGTAACACGACATAGGACATGGTAAGAGATGAAGGATAGTGAATACTATGGTTTGGCATTGGTTCAGAGTGAAAGCCAAAAGAGGTTGTTGGAATTCTTAAGGCAGGAGTGTCTGCCTATCTGGAAGAATAAAAGAACTTGTAAATTGTTAAATTTTGAGAAAATAATGTTTCAGGATGAAATATTTGTATCTCTCTACGTAATAACAGACGAGGATTTGTATGGTGTTCAGAGAAAGAAGGAAGAGTTCTGACTCTTGATTCAATATAAATTCTGAAGTTGTACCAAGGGTTAGGCTAGCGGGGCCTACCAATTGATCCCACCTAGTAGAGGTGATGACTTTTGGGTATCTCTGGAATCAGGAATAAGACAATGAAGTGGACATTGTAATCTAAGCAGACCCTGAAGCTTCAGCAGGGTTGCGGTGTAAACGAGGGGCTAACGAAAGTATGGCTATTAGACAAGATCTTGTGGGGCAAGATTGTTACTCTTGTAAGAGTGTTGTTGAGAAGTAAAGTAAGGCGGTGGACCTTGGAAATTTATGGTCAGAGTTGTGGGTTTACTGACTGATATGTTTGGGTAAATTTCGAGGACGAAATTTTTATGAGGAGGGGATAGTTGTAACGACCCAAATTCGCTAATAAGGCTTAAGGGCCTTGATTAGTATGCCTGGAGGGCATATTGGGATTTATGTGTGACTTTATTGAGTAAAATTCATGGTTATGAGTTAAAGCATGTTATATGACTATTTGACTATTTGAGATGCATGACTATGTGTATTAGTATGCATGTAGGCCCTGATTGTGTTAGAAGGGCATAATTGTAATTTTGGCCATTCTGGGCATAACTGTATTGATATGTGCTGATTGTTGAGACCACATTGTGATGTGGATGTATCTGTGATTTGTGACTCGAGACGATCCTAGAGAGCAGACTAGCGGAAAAGTCAAGGCGAGGATTTATACCCGGCTCGGGGCGAGCCTGGGGTATAAATAGGAATCTGATGAGTATATTGAGATTAATTTTGATGATGAGGAATACATATTTGGTGATTTATCAGGTATTGGGAAGCAACGGGAAAATATTAGAGACACTTGAGGTATTAGCGGGAATTGGGTAAAATGACTAAAATGGCCCTACGTGGACAAAAAGGTTTATAATTAGTAGGGAGGGCATTTTGGTCAATTGGCTTTTTAGAGATAAGTTTATTGGGGCTTTATATGCTTAGTGGGATTGTTAGAGAGAGTGAGAAGGCTATGGAAAAGAAAGAAAAAGGAAGAAAAAGAAAAGAAAGAAAAACAGAGGGGTTTTGTTTCAAAGGATCGGTTTGTGGTTCTCCCACCATTTCTCTTCAAATTTCTTGGAGCAAAGCTCAGTGGAGAGCTAGGATAGGCTGAGCATCAAGGATCCTAAGCGAGACTTGAAGATTTGGCAAGGGATTAGCAAGAACACATCAACTTTTGAGGTAAGTTTTTAGGGTTTTCAGTTTTTGGGTTTGGCTAGTTTAAGTTATGTAATTAAGCTGAATGATGGGAACTTTAGGGGAATTTCTGGGCAAGCTTTGAGGAAGAGCAAGCTGAGGAGGTCTAGGAATTGAATCAAGGTCAAAATTGCATCAACGGTATGAATTCGAAGCCTTTAACTTTGATGTTTGATTGAATTTCTTGGTTTAGGGTTAATCATGGTAAATTTTGAGATTTGGGATGAATGTGCTTGGGTTTTGAGGATTTGGGATGCTTGGGATGAGTGGAGAGTGTTTATGAGCTTGATTTTGAGTTTGGTAAAGATTTGGGGAAGTTTAGGTTGAGATTGGCTCAAAGAAATCGCGGAAAAAGAATTTGGGAGTTGCCTGCCTGCAACTAGCGCTACAGCGCTAGTCTTTGGGCGCTGTAGCGCTAGGCCCTGTTTCTGGGTGGTGCGGTTCTGCTTGTAGCGCTATAGCGCCCTCTTTTGAGCGCTGTAGCGCTACCCTGTTCCCAGAAAGGGGTTTTTGGGTTATTTTTGAGGGATTTTCACCTAGGGTTCGGGGTTTGATTCCACCATCTTGTTTTCTGGATCTAGGACTTCTTGGGGGTTCGAGATTGGTCCCGAGGCTAGGTTTTCGGACTTGAGGTTCGGTGATGACTTTGACCTATGGCTGTGTTCAGGTGTGCGCTAGGGCTCGAGTGGGATCGTGCTCAAGGAGTCAAGTGATGAAAGCTATCAAATTGACAGGTAAGAAAAACTATAGCACCTGTAGGACAGGGCATGGGCCCATAGTGTGATTGCAGGGCATGGCCCTATATTGCATTACATGTTAGGGTGCATACTTAATTGAATTGATATCAGGGCACGGCCGTATATTGCATTACATGTTAGGGTGCAGACTTAATTGAATTGATATATGTTTGAATGTTATTTGAGTTATGCTATTTGTGATTATAGTAAGAATGAATGGCAAAGGAGCCGGGAGCGGCAACGGAGCTGGGAACGGCAAAAGAGCCGAAACGGCAAGGAGCCGAGAACGGCAAGGGAGCCGAGAACGGCGAAAGGCCGAGAACGGCAGTGGGCCGGAAGTAACACTTAGCACGTGAAGTGCTTGTAGACAGGGTGGGACCCCAATGGATACAGGGGATATCTTTACGGTGAGGACCGAGACCTCAGGCTTAGGTAATGCCTCTGGGACGGCATGGCCGTGTTTGTTTAGTTTGATGGAATACTCATTTATCTGTGGATAATCTGATATGTTAGCTATATAATCCGCATATGTTATATACTGTATGAGTTTTCTTGCTGGGCTTCGGCTCACGGGTGCTCTGTGTTGCAGGTAAGGGCAAAGATTGAGTCAACCCGCCTTGAGTACGGAGAGCGTGAAGCGACGCGTACATGTTTGGCCTGCCCGACTGCTTTGGTTGGGGGTTTATTTAAGAAATGACTGTAATAATCTGTGATTTTAATAATTAATCGACTGTAAACTTATTTTAAGTTGTAAATAGTTTTCAAACCTTATTTTGGGATCCCAAATGTTAAATACTAGATGTTTTCAATAAAACAACGCATTTTTAAAGATTACAGCCTTAACTTTTGCTTAGTCACACTTTTGTTTTAAAAACCTCGGTTAGCGAGTTCATTGCACATTTTTCGTTTTAAAACTCACTTAGTAACGACTCTAAGGAAGTAGGGCGTTACAGCTGCCAACATGAACTCGATGTAATGCCCTAAACTCCAGGGACCATTACGGTGTGCCTTGTAAACAGTGCTAAACTCGCTAATTGAGTCATTTGGCCAAAATCGTGTAACTAAGTATGATTAGCAGTTTAGGGATTAAAATTTTTGGTAAAGATATAACGTTTCATTAGAACATTTATTATATACATTGGGATCCCAAAAATATAATTTAAAGGTCTATTACAAGAAAATATTTACAACCAGCCGGTCTAAGCAGCAAAACAGGATTTAACCTTAGCTCCTCTCCTTCAAACCTCGGCTGTGGCGGTCGAGCAGCTGCATATGTACACATCGCCACCTAAGCTCTCCAACTCAAGGATGGTCTAGCTTTCTTTTGCCTTTACCTGCACCACATAGCACCCGTGAGCCAAAGCCCAGCAAGAAAACTCAATATGCTCATGAACAGTAATAATATGTAATCAAATCATAAGGCACACGCCTAGCAGATATAGCCCTAGTCAAGCAGGCAAACAAATCCACGTAATGATGGGTATCCAGGATAAGGAATCCTGTCCTCCTGATGAGATGACTATCAAGTCAATCACAATTAGATAAGTGAATTATCACCGGTGGTTCCGGTAACCATACTGGGTTGATAGCCCTGAATAAAAGAGTGACAGTGGTACAAGTCGCTAAAGTGGGTTCCGTTCCCTTTATAAATAAGTGATCCTTTCACTAGCTTAAACATGATAGGTGCATGATGATTAGTCACCAACATAACCTTCCTAATGACCCTAGAGTCATAACTATGGAACACTATTCCCTAGCCATGTGACAAGCAGTCAATAGGCCTTGGCTCTGAGTAACTAGTCCTAGACTAGCCAAGCGCTTATAATTTTCATCGACCTTCGGGTCGGTCTAGCATTAATACCCCATATGAGTCATTCAATGCTGATATCGATTAGATATAATCTTCATTCGGCCCTGCATCCTCGACGCTTATGTCGTTTCTAACTCTCAGGTCAGTGATATGCGGCTAGTGCCGATCCTGAATAGTTGGTGCCACACACACAAGCAAGCAATGCTACCAAACATATATCATATGTCAAATTTCCGAATATAGGGCATTCAGCATGCTTACTTAACAACTGCTAGCATAATTAGGACCATGCATAATCACAGAGGCTCAAGCTCTGAACAAGCTCATATTCAATATTCATAACATGCCCTAACCACATGTTTCTCGTGCAACACATGCATCACATTTAATCACTTGACATGCCTCAACAATAACCATGCATGTCACATTTAAGCATCCAACATGCATCAAGAATAACCATGCATGTCACATATACACAGGGTGCAGTTTTCTTACCTCTGATTCGAGCGAGAATTAATATATAAACGACCCTTGAGAATGATCAACCTTCAAGCCTTTAGCGGTTACCTAGTCATAACCAAATATGGGACACCATCAATAAAATGAACACCAAAGGTTCCCAAACCAAGATCTAGCCTCCGGGACATCAATCCCCACTAATCGGGGTAGTAGGAACAATCCCGAGGCCTAAAACCAAGTTCCTGGGGCCAAAACACTCAAACGGGCTCAAACCTGTCCAAGGGCTGCGGCCCTAACCCCTTGGGCCGCGACCCCCAACCACTCCAGGAGCAAGGGCTGCAGTGCCCTACACGTAGGGTTGCAGCGCCCAGCAAGGCCAAAACCTCCCCAGCTGCTTCTTCGAGCTAGGGCCGCGGCCCCCAACCCAGAACCATCCATAAACCCGTTTTCCATCATCCCAAACACTCCAAAAACACACCTAAACACCTTTAAATCATCAAATCAAAGTTTCTAAGTTTCCCAATGATCCAAAACCATCAAATCCCGAGGCTCAAATGAACCAAAAACTCAACGATTCACAAAGTCCAATTCTAAGCTTAAAAACTTTAAAAACTTAAAACTTAAAACTTGAATTACCTCCAATTGAGTTTTTTCCAACTAAATCCTTCGGCTAATAAGCTTCCAATCTTTCTTAGGATCGCTATGCCTCGATCCTCGCTTGATTCTGACTCCTAGAACTCGAGATTTCTTCAAAGATGCTTTAAATAGTAAAATGAACTATCGGGAAGAGAAGAGAGGTTTTCTGATGTACGGTTCTATCTGACAAGCTACTTCAAGCTTAAGTAACCTTAAATAAAACCTAATGCTTAGGGTCCCAAAAACACCCCCGGGGACATTATAGTCAAAACTCCAAGAATTTCCTCCTGATCTCAATAACTCCTAATTTATCATCAAATAACATCCTCATAACTCAATATCCCAATAAAAGACCCCCGTTATGACAAAACCGCTAATCAATAATATAAGACTGTCTCATGCCGAATAGATCGAATATATCTCCATAATAATGGGATCTCATTCACAAATCACAATATGCACCCAAATATACAAATATGCCCTCAACAGGCCAAATTACCAAATCACCCTAATAATCAAATGTGGACCCACATGCATGCATATTACATCATATTATAATATAATTCACATAAACATGCATATTACCATTTAATAACATAATAAATCAATTATGGACCTCCCGGCCTCCTAATCAAGGTCTTAATCCTTATTAGGAAATTTGGGGCATTACACTCGATTCCTGTGCTTAACGACACAATCTTTAAGAGCTGGAAAGAGAACATTTTGTTGGTTCTCAGCTGCATGGATTTAGACTATGCATTAAGGAAAGAACAACATGTTTCTCCTACAGAGAAAAGTTTTGTTGATGAAAAGGCTAACTTTGAGAAGTGGGAGCATTCTAATCACTTAAGTCTAATGATGCTAAAGCGCAGCGTTCCAGAAGCATTCAGGAGCGGTATGTCTGATGAGGTATCTATAAAGGATTTCCTTAAAGAAATCGAAAAAAGTTTTGCAAAGAATGAAAAGGCTGCGACAAGCAGGCTTTTAGCTAACCTTGTCCAAATAAGGTAAGGAAAAGGAAATATTAGGGAGTACATTATGGAGATGTCTAACATCGCTTCCAAACTTAAGGCACTAAAGCTTGACTTTTCTAATGACTTGCTTGTGCATTTGATACTCTTATCCCTTCTTGCACACTATGGTCAATAAACTGAAGCGTGAAAAGACTAAAAATTCTCATGTTGCAACTACCTCAAAGAGTACCAATCGAAAGAGGACTCAGGATAAGGAAACTACAGTGGTAGCTTCACAACCCAAGAAACAAAAGACTCAGGATGAGGGACTTACCTACTTCTTTTGCAAGAAACCTGGGCATGTGAAGAAGGAATGTTCTAAATATGTCACATGGAGAATAAAGAAAGGTATACTTTTCACCTTTGTTTGTTTTGAAGTTAATTTGACTTCTGCACCTAGCAATACTTGGTGGGTAGATTCTGGTGCTACTACTCACATAAGTGTTTCTATGTAGGGTTGCATTTGGTCGACTACCAAGTGATGCTAAAAGATTCATTTATGCGAGCGGCGACAAAGCAGTTCTAGTTGAAGCCATTGGCACTTTTAGATTATCTTTTGAGATTGGTCATTTTGTAGAATTGAGAGAGACTTATGTACTACCGTCATTTGGACAGAATTCGGTTTCTATTTCTGTTTTGGACAACTCTGGCTATTCTTATTCATTTTGGAATAATAAATTTAGCATTTTTCTTAATTCAACTCTTGCTGCGACTGGTTCTTTAATTGATAAACTATATATGCTAAATACAAATGCTTCATTTAATGAAACCTTGCAATCAACATCAAGAGGTACAAAACGCAAATTATCTGCCGCCTTATGGCACAAGCGCTTAGGACACATCTCCAATAAGAGAATAGAGAGACTTGTGTCAGACGGAATACTTGAACCCCTTGATTATGTGAACCTTGATGTATGTGTTGAATGTATCAAAGGGAAACAAACAAACATTAGGAATTTATGTGCCAAAAGGAGTCTGGCGTCTTACAATTGATACATACCAATATATGTGGTCCATTCCCTATAGCATCTTGGAATGGACAATAGTATTTTATCACTTTTATAGATGACTATTCTCATTATGGGTACTTATACTTGATCCATGATAAGTCACAATCCTTGGATGTTTTTAAGGCCTTCAAAGCTGAAGTTGAAAATCAACTAGATGAGAAGATTAAAGTTGTCAAATCTGATCGTGGTGGTGAATACTTTGGTAGATATGATGGATCAGGTGAACAATGTACAGGACATTTTTCCAAATTCTTAGAGGAATACAAAATCGTCCCACAATACACAATGCCCAGGCAACCTCGCATGAATGGTGTTGCTAAGAGATGAAACAGAACTCTTAAGGACATGGTAAGAAGTATGATTAGTCATTCTTCTTTACCAGAATCACTCTGGGGAGAGGCACTTAAGACTACAACCTACATACTAAATAGAGTACCTACGAAAGCGGTGGCTAAAACCCCTTATGAACTATGGATAGGAAAAAAGCTTAGCATTAAATACTTACACATTTGGGGTTGTCTAGTTGAGGCAAGGCCTTATAGGCTGCATGAAAACAAATTGGACTCAAGAACAGTTAGTTGCTATTTTTTTGGGTATCCTGAACAGTTGAGGGGTTTTAAGTTTTATGATCCTTCAACTATGTCATTTTTCGAGACAAGAAATACGAGATTTCTTGAGGATGTTGTGTTTGAGGGGGGAGATAAAGTTAGGAATGTTGTCTTTGAAGATGAATCTATTCCATTATTGAATGTTGTTATTAACAATGATCAACTTGTTGACAATGTTCAAGACACAATTCAAGACAACAATGAGGATTTACTTATGGAACTCCCTACTCAAAATAAGGAGGTTGCTCCAGAAGAGCAAACCCAACAACCTCAAGAGGAAGTGCCACCTAGGCGATCCACTAGAGAGAAAATAAGTGTAATTTCAAGTGATTACATTGTATTTCTTCAGGAGCATGAGTTTGACATAGGGATAATGGAAGATGTCCCAATCAACTTCCAACAAGTAGAACAAACTACTAATTGTCAAAAGTGGATAAATTCCATGAATGATGAGATGAAATCCATGAAAGACAATGATGTTTGGGATCTTGTCAAGTTTCCTGAAGGTGCGAAGCCCATTGGTTGCAAATGGATATTTAAAACCAAAAGGGATTCTAAAGGAAACATTGAGAGGTATAAAGCACGTCTAGTCGCCAGGCGTTTTACTCAAAAGGAAGGTATTGACTACAAAGAAACTTTCTCTCCAGTATCATCGAAAGATTCTTTTAGGACAATAATGGCACTTGTAGCTCATTTTGACTTAGAACTGCACCAGATGGATGTTAAGACAACTTTTCTCAATGGCGACATTGAGGAAACCATATACATGTCGCAACCAGAAAACTTTGTATCAGGTGATCCAAAGTCTATGGTTTGCAAACTCAAAAGATCCATCTACGGTCTCAAGCAAGCTTCCTGTCAATGGTATCACAAGTTTTATCAAATCATTGTCTCATGTTGTTTTGAGGTCAATGCAATTGATGATTGTGTATATCACAAGTTCAGTGGGAGTAAATTTATCTTCCTAGTGCTCTATGTTGATGACATACTATTGGCTAGTAGCGATATAGGCCTACTGCAAGAGATTTCTAACAAAGCATTTTGAAATGAAAGATCTTGGTGACACCTCTTTTGTATTAGAAATTAAGATACACAGAGATCACTCTCGGGGAGTCCTTGGGTTATCACAAAAGATCTATATCAAGAAGGTACTTGCTAGATTTGGCATGAAAGATTGTGCACAAGGAGATACTCCTATTGCCAAAGGGGACAAGTTTAGTCTCAACCAATGCCCTTGGAATGAAATTGAAAGAAAAAAGATGCAAAAGATTTCTTTTGCTTCAGTTGTTGGGAGTCTTATGTATGCTCAAGTATGTACGCGTCCAGATTTGGCGTACATAGTGGGTATCTTGGGCAGATACTTAAGTGACCCCGACGTGGATCATTGGAAAACAGCCAACGAGTTATGAGGTACTTACAAAGAACAAAGGATTACATGCTCACCTATCGAAAGTAAATTTTTTTGGAGATCATTGGGTATTCTGACACTAATCTTGCGGGTTTCCAAGATACTAAAAGATCAACTTCTAGCTTTGTATGCATGTTGTTAGAAGGAGATATATCCTAGAGAAGTGCTAAGCAGTCACTCATAGCTCCTTCCACCATGGAAACAGAGTTCATAGCTTGTTATGAGGCAACCAATCATGTGATATGGCTGCGAAATTTCGTCACTGGGCTGGGAGTTGTGGATGGAATTGAAAGACCACTAAGGATTTATTGTGACAATCTATCAACAATTCTATATTCGAATAACAATAGAAGCTGTTCAATGTCTAAACACATAGAAATTAAGTTTCTAGTTGTTAAAGAGAGAGTGCAGAGTAGGATAGTGTCTAATGAGCATATAGGAACAAACTTAATGCTAGCAGACCCACTAACCAAAGGTTTGATACCCAAGGTCTTTCTTGGGCATACTGCTCACATGGGTGTTGTCTTATTTGATGACATTAAATTTTAGTGGGAGTTCGTGTTCTATATTTAGTTATTATTTATTGACAGTATTATACTATTTTATGTATGTTCAATTTTCTTCAGAATAAAGTTGATTGTTTTATTATCTTTATTGCTCTGAATGTGTTATCTTTCAATTGTAAATTGACATAAAGTTTGAAAAGCAGAGCAATGATCTCACTAAAGAATAAATGACCAATTGGAAATAGGCATGATTAAGATCACATTGCATGTAATTTCCAGTTACACATCCAAACTTGAACTATGTCGTTGAATATATTTGATATGGTGATCATTGGTGGATTGAGTTACGATTAATGTAACAAAGGTCGCTTTGGTCTCATATTGGTATATGAGATGGACTAGATCGATTAAAGAAGATGATTTTAAGAATAATTATCATGTTTGTGCGCACCTAAGGTTATCAAATGTAATTGTCATTGGAATTAATTTGTAGCCCAAGTGAGAGATTGTTGGGTTATTTTTAATAACTCAATGTGTGGGCTAACAAATTAAGACAATTATATTTGAGCTAATATTCTAAGTTGGGCTAACTAAGTGATCTAATTAAAGGAGCCCAATTAAACATCTTATATGGTATGGGCTTTGTAATGTGTAATACCCAATAGTAAACCTAATTAGAGCTAATGTGGTTCTAATTAGATTACCATATAAAGAATGCTATAGGGTTTGGTCTCCAAGGCTAATCTCTCATCATCTCTCCTCCTCTATTCCCATCAATTGAGTGAGACCCATAGAGAGAACCATAAGTTCATAATCCTTCTCATATCCAACATCATGGAATTAGGTATGTCTGTCAATTCGCTATGTAATCTTGATAATCTGACATAAGTTTAGATCTGTGCATACTCAGATTTAGTTACAACACGTCATAGTTTGCAATAGTTTGCAAGAACTTTGAGATTCATTAGGTGCTAGATACCAAAGGGAACCTTTTTAAGAAGTGGGCCAGATCCAATCCTTAACTCTTCAAGACAAGGCAATGCACCTACTTCTATTTCCACCAACTTTAGTCAATCCAACTCTCTCAGAACAAGAAGCTTGAGTTTTAGAAATCCACCTCACTCAAAGTGGAGTTCCTCGCCATCATATGCTCGGTAGAGCCATAGAGAAACTAGATTAGGTAGACTTTTGAGATGGTCTACTGGATCATTATGTAACCTTGACAAACTTAAGCACAACATGCGTCGATTATGTAGGCTTGAAAACCAATTTGGAAAATTTTGTAGAAGACCCTTCAGAACAAGACGTCGTAGATAAGGTGGCGGGGAAGAAATGGTGGCTCATCTTCAAGGTGGTTCATCTTCTCAATACAGGTGCAAAAAGTAGTTGTAACTTCTGCAATGAATGTTGAAACTCCTAACCTTCTTAATTGGCTTAGTTTATCTAGTTCTTTTAACATAACAAAGCCAATAAGATTTACTTCTACAGTCATTAGAGTCTATAAGTTCTCCAAACACCCGATCCCTTCCTTGATTTTCACACCTTGGGTTGAATCTAGACTAACTTCATTGTCATAATAATTGCCTAAAAGATGTCGAAGACTTTGCAGCTCGTTGATCTCAATCGGTAGCTTAGTCAGCAACGTGTTTCTAAGATCCAAAGTTTGTAGATTTTGTAGCCTTCTTGCAAACTTTAGAAATGTCTTCAGTTTTGTATTCTTTAAGTTCAAGTATTTCAGGTGGAACAAATTCCCCAATTCATTTGGAAGATGAACTAGTGGAACATCTTCAAAATCCAACAATGTCAAAAGCCTATATCTTTCAAACAAGTTAACAACGAAAGAGTTGTTCACAACACCAATATTGAAAAGAAAAAATGAATGAACTTGAGAATCTTCAATGGTTTCCAAGAAATTTTCTATGTTATTATAAATTGACAGGTGGAAAATTTTTTTTCTTTCAAAACCCAAGTTATACTTATCTCGAATTTGACAGAAACCAAATTCACTAGCCTTTTCCTGAGAAATCTCATGCATCATATCACAAACTCGACAAAAGTTATCTAATTCGTAAAACCCTTCACATGCTAGGACCATGTTTCTATGTATGAGCTCATTTTAGTATTGTTCAACAATTTCTTCTAGTGTCAATCCTCTATGTTGTTGTACAAAGCCTTCAACAATCCACAACTTGTACAACTTGTCATTTGAAATCAAAGAGTTCTCGGGAAAAATGCTAAAATACAAAAAGCATAATCTTAGATGGGAAGGTAGATCTCGGAAGCTCAGAGCTAAAATTTTAGTAACATTCACAAGCTCAGTATTAGGTTGAAGCTGATAATGATTACTATCAAACACTTTTCTCCATCCTGAAATTAACTTCTCTTTCATTGACAAAAAACTAGCTACCACTACCACTGTAAGAGGCATGTCATCACACATTCGAGTGAATCTAAGGGACAACTCCTCTAACTCTGGAGGACAATGAAATTCAAGATTACGTTGGAAAGATATTCTACAAAAAATGTCCCATGATATTGCTTTAGACAAAGGTTCTAGCTTGTGAACATGATCAAACGAGCTGTCTTTGTAGGAAGCGCCAACCTTCTCACTTCGTGTTGTGATGATTACCCTACTACCATTGTCATCATCAGGCAGAACATGTTTCATAACTTGCAAAAACTCTACCAGTCAGACATCATCAAAGATAAGCACGTACCTCTTTGATTACAAAGAATGGCTTAGAGTAGTGATCAACTCTCTAAATCGCATTGTGTCAATTTTCTTTGTGCTATGTTTATCTACCGTGAAAATTTCCTTGGCCATGATCTTTAGTAGCTCCTCTATGTCATGTGACTGAGAAACAGTGATCCAAGCTTGGTAATCAAAACGTTGCCGCAGCACTGCATTGTCGTAAACTTTCTTGGCAAGAGTGGTCTTTCCCATTCCACCAACACCAATAATCGAAATAACTGAGTGCCTTGTTGCTCCTTCATCGGTTAAATTTTATATCAATTCAATTCCTACTGAGTCAAAATCAATGACACATTCCTCCAGAAAAAGGGAAATGAAACGAGGGTGATAGCGTTCAACAATTGTGGTTCTTCTACTACTAGTACTAATCAAACCATGTTCGACTAAGTTATACCTACAACCTTTTTCTTTGATCTCAACTAACAAGGCCTTAATATTTTGAATGTTTCCAGCTAAGATTCAACTACTATTCAACGTATCAATCAATCAACTGAATTTGCCAAGGAAACTGATGAACCCTCGGTGACACGCTCGTTGGGACTATTAGAGAATACACTTAAGTACTTTGTTAATTTAGTTAGGATGTTGTTACTGATTTTTAGTTAAGTGTACATTTGAAGTTAGATTTCTATTATGATGCTTTACAATAGGTTGTATCATTCAAACGCTATAAATAAGATCATAGTAGCTCAACCGTTCATGATGGTGTTGAGCCTTTCTCTTACTAATTTCCACCATCTCTTTATTATTTACATGGTATCAAGAGCCAAAGGATCTGGCCTAATATCTCAAACACTTTCATCCCCATTTTTTTCTCTTTCAGTTTTGTTAGTTTTTTGTAAAACCTCTCATACAGCTCAAAACCAACCTTTGTTTCAATGCTTCTGTGTTCTTAGTCCTCTCCTTCACAGCCACAACTCTCAAGACACAAAAAAAAATATAGCTATTTTCCCTCAACGTTCTTGGTCTTGAAATGGCTCGTACTAGGCAGATTGTTTGCAAGTCCACCAAAGGCAAGGTCCCAAGGAAGCAGTCGGCGCCGGCCACCGGAGGTGTCCAGAAGCCCTATTGATTTCGTCACGGACCTATTGCTTTGCGAGAGCTTAGGAAGGACTTCAAGACTTCAATAATTTTATTTGTTTCCAAATTAGTGTGGTCGCGACTCCTCAGGGAGACCATCATACCCAAAGATATTCAGCTTCAGACCATCAAGAAAAGCTCTCTTTCGATCACCAATTGGTTCCCTTCTCTTAACAAATCTCTAATAGAGATTAGCTTCAAGAAATCAACATTTCACAAGGAATTTTCTTAATCTGCGTTCACAATCTATTCGATGAAATACCCCCTCTCAACAACAACAATTTTGGCTCCTCTCGATCTCAATTTAGCAATAACAACATATCCCCCAATGTAGGAAGCAACGAACACTGCCAAATTTGTCAGCGTCTGCTATAGAAAGTTTGGACTCTTATCGCTACTGTTTCATGGAACTTTACTATTTTTTTTATTTTTTATTTTCGGGTTATTCATTTCCTTGGTGACTCGCATAAACCACCACCATCACGACTTCTTATGCCCCTACTTAATCTTCCTCTTGGTAAATAATCCACCAACCTTTTCAAACCCCACCTGTAATTATTTCAACTTTTCTACTCTCTATCATGTTCACAACACATGTCACTCATTGATTTTCACTATCTTTATAATTTCATGGCCTATAATTTTACATTCATTGTCATTATAATTGCCAATGTCTACTGTACATCAACATGTTCATAAACATGTCTCATATACCAAATTGAAAATATAACTCACCTACTATCCATTTCTTTTTCAACCACTGTCCTTACATTTTGCACCATACAATCTAGTAACTTTTCATTTTCCTATCTCAACTACATCACCTCATCAACAAACTTAACCCACTTTCCATTTACATATTATTTTTAATCTACAACTTCAGCTACTGTTTCTCATTATCCCTCTTAGTCTTCCTCCCTATTTCAATTCAAAGATCCAAGCCATATTTAGCTACATATTAATTATACTCTTCAATATTAAACAAGTAAGCACAAGCGGGGGTGTTAAGCTACTATGGGGTAAGATGACAAAGCATTTTCTTGACCCAATGCACCAATGCACTTACTGATCGACAAGGTGACATTGGTTGTGAGTTCTTTGCTTCGAAGTGGTAATATCTAAAGCTCTCCACCACTGCACCCATTGTCCCAGTTGCACAAGATACATAATGAAACTTCATAGCTCTGCTCTATTCAATTTGCATCAAATTGATTGTCCTTCTTAGGACTATCAATTTGAGGGGGGATGTTAGAGAATACACTTAAGCACTTTGTTAATTCAATTAGGATGTTGTTACTGATTTTTAGTTAAGTGTACAACTGTACTTAGATTTCTGTTATGATGGTTTACAATAGATTGTATTGTTCAAACTCTATAAATAAGATCACATTAGATCAACCATTCATGATGATGTTGAGCCTTTCTCTTATTAATTTCCACCATCTCTTAATTATTTATAGGTACACTTTTAGAATGTGCTCATCCACAACATTTTCAATGAGTTCATCCACTTATTTGATTTGTTTCAACAAAAGCTTCACGGATTCTCCATTCTCAGACCTTGAATCTGTATCTTTAAGGAAAGCCTTGAGTTGTTCTAGCTCAAGTCTTAGGCTGTGAACATCTGTCTCAACTGCTCTCAGCAACTTCAATTCTCCAGTTAGCAGCGAAACAAGCTTGTCAATGGCTAGCGACATCGACACCGCACTCCATCCGGCCAAATCCACATCGACACCACTTTCGATCATCACAAAGGCTCACGCTTAGGATAAGGCCCTCATTGAGAAGTGAATGTAACAATATCATAAAATCTTAATGACCCTTACTTTGTTGATTCTGTCTCTTAATTCTCGCACCTTACATTAACTTATTAATTGTGCAATTGGTTAGGTGTGACTTAGCACATAGAATAAGTTACAAAACTAGGTAGAGAGCAAAATTCATCTTCGCTACATTAGAATTGTGAGTTCCATTGAATTTCTCAAAGGCCTTGTTTGGACTTCGAAATTTAGTTAGGAAAAATATTATGAGGGAAAATAGAAGGAAAAAAACAGGTGGAAAATATTTCCACAAATTTGATTAGAGACTTTTTTAATATTTTTTTTGTAGATATTTATAATTGTTATAAATTTAAAAAAAAATATACTACATTTAAGTTTTAATTTTTCGAGAAAAAAGAATTATTGATTTATTGATGTTGTGCCTGATTTTAACACGAGTTCATTCACTTAGCTCGGGTATAGCTCGCAGAAAAATACACGGAGAAATGACTAAGGGAAATAATATCTACTTATTATCCAGGCGACACTGTGAGTTTAGCGTCATTGGCACCAAATCCAAATGCAAACTACCTAACTACCGTTAAGTTGGAAAACATGCAATTGAGAAGTCATCTCGCTAAGGAAAATAGGCAGATTGAGGAGGTTTTGGCCCGATTACCCCTTCTTGCAACCGACGTTAATGTCGGAAAGAAGTAAAGTGGTTTCACAAATCCCACAGGAATAATCGATCTAAACCAAGTCGATCAGTCAGAACAACCACTCCAAGTTCTGTACCGGTGGAGTGAGTCACCAAAATGCTCGACCCAGCAACCATCATAGGGGTCGTCAACATGTCAGTCGGTCGGTTAGGACTATAACCCCAAGTTCAGTGCCTTCTTCATAGGTCCCCAGGAATTCCCATGGCAATCCATGAAGAGGGGCTAGGAACAAAATGTTCCAACAAACCCTCCTACATCGCGATAAGATCACCAAGCACAAAGAACTAGAGAAATTGAAGTAGAACATAGGCGAGCTAATTTAGTCCGCCCTGATGAAACGAGGATAGCCTCACCAATAAGGCATCCCCCGTCACCTATAAGGCATTCGACACCACCTCGTCCTCAACGGGACATTCCATCTTATGGAGACAGTAGGAGGAATTCTCCCCCATCTGCCAATGCTTACGTCCCACGAACACGTGTCGAAAATCCAAATTATCGGTCCCAACCGCGAGCTGTAAGTTTCGCAAATGGGAGTTAAAGTCATCGTAGTGGTAGGTTTGAGGGCAACCTGAGAAATCATTTGAGTTCTGCACAAAGCCCTCGGTACGATCCACAACCCAATTTGCGCGATCGTCTGAATTTGTAGAGAAGAAATCTAGCTTGGAATGAAGATATTAGCTATACTCGACAAGAAGGAGGTTCCTCTATAGTACGCGATAATGGGAATGCCCCACAAAACCAAGCTCGAGCTTGGAGGGACAATAACCCATCAAACGCATACGATAGGATGGGAGCTGTTGAACAACCCCTAGGTAACCTAGGGACTAAGGACCAAATCCTCGAAAGACTAGCTTTGATGGAATTTCAAATGAAGAAGATTTTATCTGGAAAAGAAAAAGATGATTGTGACTCTGAAGACGAGCTCGAGCCCTTCGCTCCAAATATTGCAGCGGCCACATATCTGGTAGGCTTTAGAATGCCAAACTTGTCAAAATTTGATGGAGATGGAGATCCGTTAGATCACCTCGGAATGCTTAACACCATGATGATGGCTCATAATGTCGGGCTTGATCTAAGGTGTATTTTATTCCATGAAACTCTAGTCGGGCTAGCCGGGCAGTGGTTTAAGCAACATAAGAGGCATTCCATAAGCTCGTGGAAGAAGTTTTCTTTTGAGTTCAAAAAAACATTCTAAGCTTCACAGGCAACTCGGGTAGATACCGATTCATTGGCCAACAAAAAGAAGCAACCTGGCGAGACATTGAAGGCATATCTAAGGAGGTTTGCCAATGTCATTGCCCGAGCTAGAGATGCTAATGACAGCTCCAAACTCATGGCAATGAGGACGGGAATCCTTGTTGGGGGCGACCTGTAGCATGAACTCCAAAGAAAAGGAGTTAGGAGTGTGGAAGAATTCTTGGCCCAAGCTCAAGAGTGGATTAACCTAGAGGAGGCATAAGCTTCTGTCATGGGAACCAACCAGACCCCTGTCCAGGCCGTTGGAGCGGTAACGGACGTTGCAACTACGACTCAAATCGTTACCCTGAATAACCAAGGGGGGAATAACAAAAGAAAGGGAAATGGCGAGGGCGACCAGAGCGGGGCGAAGAAAAATAAATTTGTGGAGAAATTCAAACCTGTTTACGCTACTTATACTGACCTAACGGACACTAGGGATCACATGTTCTGGGAAAATTATACTCGCCTTCCATTGAAGAAGCCAGAAGTGTTGAAGAACCAGAGGGCGAAGAGAGATTCTTCAAAGTTCTGTCGATTCCATAATGACATTGGTCATAACACTGATGACTGTTGACAGCTAAAGGAGATCGAAACTCTTATCAGAGCCGGACCATTGGCCAGTACGCTCGAAATTGGGTGGTCCCTAATCAGCTCGCTGGACCAAACCCTCAATCAGTCCCTGAAGCTCCAGTAAGTCACACTAGAGGTCAAGAAAATCAGGTCGACCCTCCTTCGATAGTAGGGGGAGATATAACTACCATTTCGGGAGGACCTCATTTGGCAGGCACAAGCAGCGAGGTCTAGAAGAGGTACATTAACGAATTGAAGTCCCATAACGGAGTGGAGTTCATCTTGGAATAACGATTATCGAAACAACATCGATTGGAAAAGATACCAATAATTTTCACAGAAGAGGATACTAGCCATGCCCAATTCCCACATAATGATCCATTGGTCATAACCGTTTAGCTCGGCAACCAGAGGGGCCGGAGAACACTGGTAGATAGTGGAAGTTTTGTGAATCTATTGTTCAGGTCCACTTTGGAAAAAATGGGGTTATCTGTAACTTGTTAGAAGGCGACCTCAACGACTCTGTATGGATTCTCTGGTGAAGGGTTGGCAACCATCAGGACGATCGAATTTGTGGTGATATTGGGAGAAGAGTCATGAACTATTTCCAAGTTACTTGAGTTCGTGGTAATCGATTTTTCGGAAGCATACAATGCGATTTTGGGTCGGCCTGCGCTGATGGCATTTGAAGCCATAACCCCTATTTTCCACCTAGCAATAAAATTCCCCCCAGCCGTAGGAATATGCACCGTCAGAGGTGATCAGCTCGCTGCCACATAATTTTGTAGCATTTCTATGAAGGGAAAGTCATAACCCAGGCAACAAGCTATGGTCATAAATAACGGAGATGAGGAGTCCCAGGAAGTAGAGGATCCCTACGGGATGGAAGAACCTCAGTGAAAATAGGATAGTGGCATTGCCCAACACGATGACATTGACCCACGGATAGGCCAAGACAGGTCAGAACTCCAAGCCATAGAGGAGCTCGAGGAAGTAAACATTGAACCCAAAGAGGCTTCAAGAGTCGTAAAGATTGGGAAGAATCTTGACAATAAAAGGAAGAAAGAGCTGGACGTTTTCTCTTGGTCACATGAAGACATGGTGGTAATAAGTCCGAATGTAATCATGCACACCTTAAATTTGGACAAGAACATGGTTGCAAAATCCCAAAAATAGAGACGCTTGGGAACAGTCCGAGCTGAAGCTCTTGAGGAAGAAGTAGCACGACTATTAGGAAAAATATCTAATCTGGGTCGCCAACCCTGTGCTGGTCCCGAAGCCAAATGAGAAATGGAGGACTTGTGTCGACTTCTCCGATTTGAATAAAGCTTGTCCCAAGGATTGTTTCCCACTGTCAAGGATTGATCAGTTGGTAGAAGCCACAGCAGGTCACGAGCTTATGTCCTTCATGGATGCGTATTATAGATATAACTAGGTCGCGATGAATCCTGCGGGCCAGGAATATACATTCATGACCAATCATGATGTATACTGTTATAAAGTTATGCCCTTCGGGCTGAAGAATGTCGGGGCCACATATCAACGTTTGGTCAACAAGATGTTCGATAATCAGATCAGGAGAAGTATGGAAGTGTATGTCGATGACATGCTGGTGAAATCAAAGACTGTCAATAACCATGTATCCGATCTAGAAGAATGTCTTGGAATATTAAGGGGGCATGACATGAAGTTGAATCCTCAGAAAATCATTTTCGGAGTGATGTTTGGAAAATTTATGGGGTTCATAGTCAACATGAGGTGGATAGAGGCGAATCCTGAGAAAATCAGATCGTTGATAGAAATGCCCTCGCCCAGGTCGCGTAAAGAAGTTCAAAGCCTGACTGGAAGGGTGGCAACTTTAAACTGTTTCATTTCAAAATCCACTGAAAAGTGTCTGCCATTCTACAACTTGCTCAGAGGAAAAAAAATATTTGAATGGACTAAGGAGTGCGAATAAGCGTTCCTCGACCTAAAAATGCACCTGGCCGAGCCCCCAATGTTATCTAAGCCTATGTCTAGAGAACCTCTATTCCTTTATCTGGTTGTGATAAAGAATGCAGTCAGTGCCGTGTTAGTACGAGAAGAAGACCGTGCTCAAAAACCAGTATATTATATAAGAAAGAGACTTCTCAAAGCCGAGTCACGATACCCACTGATAGAAAAATTGGCATTCTGTCTAATATTGGCTTCTAGGAAGCTCTGACCATATTTCTAGTCCCATTTAATCAATGTCATGACCAACCAACCTTTAAGGCAGGTTTTGCAAAAACCTGAAATATCGGGACATCTGTTAAAATGGGCTATCGAACTTAGCAGTTTGAGATATTGTACTTACCACAAACCTTAATCAAAAGTCAGGCCCTTGCTGATTTTATTGCTGAATGCACTGGATTTCAAGAGGAGCTCTTGAAAGAACCGGTGCATGAGTTATGGAAATTTTTTGTGGATGGATCATCAAATGAGAATGGATTGGGAGCTGGGATCATCTTAATGTCACCAGAAGGGCGTCAATTTCATACAGCTCTGAGATTTAGATTCGAGGCATCCAACAACGAAGTCGAATATGAGGCCTTACTAGCAGAGCTGAGAGTGGCAAGAGCTTAAGGTAAAAGCCATCCAATGCTATAGTGATTCTCAGCTCGTGGTCAATCAGGTATTGGGAGAATATGAAGCTTGAAGTACCAAGATGGAGGCCTACCTAGCTAAGGTGAAGGGAGAACTGTTTGAATTTGAGTACAGTTCTGTTGAACAGATACCCCGCAAGCAGAATTCTAATACTGACGCTTTGGCACGAATTTCCACCGCAAAAGAAGCTAAGACATTGAATGTAGTGCTAGTCGAGTTCTTGGAGAATCCGAGTGTGACAGAAGAAATGATGGAGGTCGAAATGATTGACACAAGACCGACTTGGATGACTCCCATAATGGAATACCTCACAACAGGAAAGCTACCTGATGACAGAAAAGACGCAAGAAAAATACTTTATCAAGCTTCGCGGTACGTAATGGTGGATGGAACCTTGTATCGACGTGGTCATTCATTGACACCAATGAGTGCAACCAAATTAAAGATGAGATTGAGTTCCTTATCAGACAAGGACACCTGAGAAGATATGTACGAGCCCCTGGAGGTTCTCAGCGAGAGGCTCAAGGAGGCAATGAGCAAGCACCTGTACGCCAACGCTCACCCCCTTTACAGCAAGCTCCAGTTTCTGGTACATTGCTGACCATTTGTGGTGGCCCACACCTAGCATGAGATAGTGGGAAGGCGAGGAAAAGGTATGCTCGAACCTTATGTCACGACCAGGACATTGAAATGCTAAACGTAGAGGAGCAAACTCCCAAAAAAAGCTCGAACAGAAAAAGAACCGATAACTTTCTCTGAGCTTGACACTCAGCATGTCTGATTCCCCCATTCGGATCCTCTGGTCGTAGATGTCTAGATCGTTAATATGATGGTTAATGAGTATTGGTGGATACAGGGAGCTTAGTGAACATTCTGTACAAATCTTCGTTGGAAAGAATGAAGTTATCAGTGCAAGATTTGGAGCCATGCAACCAAACCATTTATGGTTTTTCCGACGAAGGGCTCGCACCAATAGGGTCGATCAGGCTTCCAGTCACAACAGGAATAGCACCAGAGAACAGGACATTACTCTCTACTTTTGTAGTTGTTGATTGTCCTTCTACATATAATGTTGTGATTAGGAGGCCTATTCTAGTGGAACTGCGAGCCGTTACCTTAGTCTGGCACCTAGCCATGAAATTCCCAACCGACGCAGGGGTAGGATGCGTGTTGGGAAACCAACGAGAAGCACGGGAATGTTACAATTCCTTGATCACCAAGGAAAAAAGGGGCGGATTGGGGGAAAAAGCCAAAAAAAGGTTGTTGTTGGTAAACGAAGCAGAAGCCCAATCAGGTGAATTGCTCACCATATAGGGTGTTGCCCAAAGTGAGGATAGGGATTTAGATCCTCTCTTTGGGGATTTTGAAGAAAATGTAGGACCAGTGGAGGACCTCGAGGAGGTCCAACTTGATGAGGCAGATCTGACTGAAAGTCGGTAAAATTTTAGAGACAACAACAAAGCAAAAACTGGTGGAATTTTTAAAGGAGAACCAAGAGGGGTTTTCCTGGTCGCATAAGGATATGGTCGCATAAGGATTTGGTCGAGATTGACCCAACGGTTATCAGCCATGTCTTGAATATAGATAAAAGTTTTCCACGAGTACAACAAAAAAGGCGGCTGCTCGACAAAGATAGATCAAAGGCGTTAAAAGAAGAAGACGATAAGCTAAAGGAGAATGGATTCATCAGGGTAGCGTTTTATCCATCTTGGGTCGCTAATCCTGTACTGGTTCCCAAGCCGAATTGCAAGTGGAGGACATGCATGGATTTCACAAACATTAATAAAGCCTACCCCAAGGATTGTTTCCCACTCCCATGGATCGACCAGCTGGTCGATGCCACATCAGGGCATGAGATCTTGTCATTCATGTATGCATACTATGGATAGAATCAGATCAGTATGCACCCACCTACTGAGGATCACACTAGCTTTTGAACTAATACAGGGCTTTACTGGTACAAAGCAATGCCTTTCGGTTTGAAAAACACTGGTGCGACTTACCAGCGACTGGTCAACCACATGTTCAAAGAGCTGATTGGTGTTAAAATGGAGGTATATGTCGATGACACGCTAGTCAAGTCTAAGAAGGTAGGAGAGCACATCGGGAACCTACGAGAATGCTTCAACATCTTCAACAAATATCAGATGAAGCTAAATCCCCTCAAGTGTTCATTCGGTGTTGGATCAGGAAATTTTTTGGGATTCATAGTAAACTCGCGAGGTATCGAAGCTAATCCTGAAAAAATCAAGGCCCTCATCGAGATGAAGTCACCTGCCAAAATTAAAGATGTTCAAAGTCTAACCGGAAGGATTGTCTCTTTGAGTAGATTCATTTCTAAATCAACGGACAAGTGCGTTCCATTTTTTAATCTACTCAGGGGCAACAAGAAGTTCGAGTGGACAGAAGAATGTGAGCAGGCTTTACATGCGTTAAAGTCTCATATGTTGCAACCACCAATCTTATCCAAGCCGATAGAAAAAGAAACTTTGTTCATCTACTTGGCAGTCTCGAGTATGCTGCTAGCGCTGTCCTGATCTGAGAGGAGGAACATGTTCAAAAAGTTGTGTATTATATAAGCAAAAGGCCAATAGGGGCAGAGTTGCGGTATCCACTCATTGAGAAATTAGATTATTGCTTAATTTTGGCCTCCAGAAAGTTGCGACCATACTTCCAAGCTCATCCCATCGTGATACTCACCGACCAGCCACTATGGCAAGTCCTGCAAAAATCAGAAGTCGGTGATCGATTATTGAAATGGGCGGTCAAACCTAGGCAGTTCAATATTTCCTATTCGCCATGCGTAGTTGTGAAGGGACAAGCTCTAGCAGACTTTGTTGTGGAATTTACAAGAATCCAGGATACCGAGCCGATAAAAGGGCCTGAACTACAAAGTCAAGCTCCTTCCTGGAAGTTGTTCGTAGATGGCTCTTCCAACGAGCATAATGCCGGAGCATCTTTGATCTTAGTCACACTCGAAGGACATCGATTCTACTGTGCAATCAGATTTGACTTCACAGCGTCCAATAACGAAGCCGAATATGAAGCTCTGCTCACACGACTAAGGATAGCCAAGGGCATGGATATAAAGTCGCTTAAGATCTACAGTGACTCCCAGTTAGTGGTTTATCAAATTATTGGAGAATTTCAAGCCTAGGGTCTTAAGATGGTGTAACGACCTAAATTTGCTAATAAGGCTTGGAACCTTGATTAGTGTGCCTAGAGGGAAATAATTGTTATACTGCATTAATTTATGTGAATTTAATGAATATGTGGTTAGAATGCATGTTTAGGTGAAATAAATATGCATGTGAATCACGTTTGTATGATAGGGGTAAATTGGTAATTTTAACCCGCTGAGGGCATAAATGTGATAATTGTATTATTTGATTTGTACCATGTGAGTGTGGTGATATTATTGTGATGCACGTGCCGAGACGGTCCTAGCGAGCTAGATAACTCAAAGGTCACAACGAGATTTTATACCCGGCTTGGAAGGAGCCTAGGGGTACTTTAGGAATTTCGTAAGTTGAATTGAGAACTAATGGTTATAGTTATTGGCGATTGAGTAACCTGTGTAACCGTTTGTAACTGCTTTGAGTAACAGGTTTTAGATGGAAAATGGTAGAATTGAAATAGAAGTTAAAGGACTAAAGTACCCTTGGAGGTTTAGTTAGGAAAGGATTATTAGAATGAGTAAAATGGTCATTTGGCAGCGGGTTTAGACAATTTCAGCTGGGATATTGGGGTACACGGTTTAGCACTTAGTCATATTATGGGTTTTGTTAAAAAATTGAGAGAAGAAAAACTAGGGCAAGAAGAAGAAGAACAGGAGTAGAAGGAGCTGAAATTTGGAGACTTAGGAGATGAATCAATGAAGCTTAAAGGGTGGATTCTCCACTTGAGGTAAGAATTTTATGCAAATTTAAGGCTTGATTCTGTTTTGATTTGAGAAATTTAAAGCATGAGTTAAGTTTTTAAGTTTTGGTTTGAGTTTGCTGAAATTAGAAATCAAAGGGTGGATTTTTGGGTGTGATTGTGTTTTGATCTTGATACTAGTGTTTATGGGTTGTTAGATGGTTCATTTGAAGTTTTAAATTGATCTTGGGGTTTAGGTATTTGTTTGGGATGATTTGGAGAGGTTGTAGCTTGGGAAAAACGCATGAGAAAACCCAGAAATCTGGGTTCGTGAAGGAGCGCCGCAGCGCGAGGTTACTTCAGGAAATGGCCTAGCCGCTGGGTGCCGCGGCCCTTGAGGGGAGTGCCGCGGCCCTAGGCCCTTTTGACAGCCAAAAATTTGGGTTTTTAGGGCTTTTGCCCGGGGACACGGGGGATGGTTCCAATGTATTGTTTTAAGGAATTCGAGGTCCCGAGAGTACGGGATTGGTCCCGGGAAGTGGTTTTGGGTTTGGTTAGTATTAAAAGTGTTTTATGTGTGTTGTGACTAGGATTTTGGAGAGGCTCGTGCTAGAGGACCGTGCTTGTGACCTTGGTGCATCGGAAAGCTCAGGATACAGGTACGAAAACTGTAGCACCTGAGAACAGGGCATGGGCCCATAGTGTTATTGCAGGGCATGGCCCTAGATTGTAGTACGTGCTAATGTATAACCTTAAATGAATTATTATATGATTGAATGATTATTTCGAGAAGTACTATATGTGTGATTATAATGAAATGAACGGCTAAGGCCGAGAGCGGCGAAGGCTGAGAACAGCCGTGGGGCCGGAAGTAACACTTAGCACATGGAATGCTTATAGTCAGGGTGGGACCCAATGGATACATGAGTTATCCTTACGGTAAGGACTGAGACCCCAGGCTTTAGTAAGGCCTCTGGGGCAGTATGGCCATGTTTGTTCAGTCTGATGGTTTTCCTGGTTATCAGTGGATTATATGTTAACTATATTATATGCATATGTTATTTACTGTATGAGTTTTCTTGCTGGGCTTCGGCTCACGGGTGCTCTGTGTTGCAGGTAAAGGCAAAGGGTCAGTCAACCAGCCATGAGTATGGAGAGCGTGGGGGCGACACGTACATGTTCGGCCTGCCCGACTGCTTTGGTTGGGGGCATTTTGAATATGGCTGTATTAGCTTGTTCTTTTGATAGTCAATCAAGTGTAAATCTATTTATGAGTTGTAAATATTTTGTAAACCTTATTTTTGGGATCCCAGATGTTGATACTTAAAGTTTTCAATGAAACTAAGTATTTTCAAAGATTACAGCCTTAACTTCCGGTTAGTCACACTTTTGGTCTTTGAAAACCTCGTAGAGGCAGTTAGTTGCACAGTTGTGTTTTAAACTCACTTAGTAACGGCTCTAAGGTAGTAGGGCTTTACAACTTGGTATCAGAGCGAGCCAAGGTTTATTGGTTCTGAAGATTGACCGAACATGTACGCATGCTGCCATTGAAAAGCTCGACTCAGGGTTGATTGGTATGGTTGATTATTATAGTTAAATATGTGTTTGAATGCCTTGTGTGCCTGCTTAGATTATTATGAGCATGATGAATGAGTTGACATATGCATGAGATACTGTTAGGGCTTGGCCCTTGACTATTGTATGTTGAGATTAAAGCGTGCTGAATAACATTATTATGGCAGGTGGATGAATATTGGGATAATGGTCTTCATATTGAGTGTATGTGGTTAATTGTCTAAATTAAATCCATATGTAATATATGTTTATTGGCTTGTGTGAAGCATGGTGAAATGTGGTATATTTAGTTGTGATAAAATTTGGTAGCTAAATGTATGTCGTTTTGGATTGGACCTCATATGCTTTATGTGTGCATGATAACAGTGGTTATTTGGATCTAGTTGGGGATTGGTTCAGAGTGTGAACCACAGGGCTGAGGAGTTTGGTCAGTAGTGGCAGGTGAACTCAAATTGTTTGTTCCTAGTATGGTTAAGTGGTCTTGACATTGTGTTGAACGGGGGATTCTAGATAATAGTTGGAGTTAGAGATCTCCATTTATCCCTGAAAAGCAGTAGCAGATGGTCACTAGTGTGTGAGTAAGCTGTGGAGTTAATAGTTGAGAAGGAATAGAAGAGCAGCGGACTTCTCTGGGAAAATAGCTGTTCTGTATGCTTTAACAGTAAGGTTACCAGTGTTGGTTTATTGTGAGGGTATGGACAGATAATGGTATTATATGAAAGGCTTAAAGGGAGTTATCCTCTGGTTTTGAGGAAAGTTCGGGTTGACAAAGAATTTATCAGTGGATGGGCAAAGTTAATTCCACCCTTAGTTATAAGAGGATGAGAGACTATGACTAATGGGTTGTGTTAAGTATTGTGCTTGAGGAATGCCTGGAAATGGCACTCGGGTCGAGGCATTGGCATGATGGGCTGGAAAGAACTTAGATGATGAATTGATAGAAGAGGTTATAGAGACATGATCTGAACTGTGGAGAATGGGGGCCTTATAAGCTTGGTTTGGAATGATAAAGTAGCAACAGTGTAAATTTATGGGCTTTGGGAATTGGGTAATTCATTCGGGAAATTGATACGGACGGATGTAGTTGGAAATGACGATGACCCATTTAAGGATTTAAACTCTGGAATAGTCCAAAGTATTTGGGCCGTTCCAATGTATGTACTCATCATCTGTATGGGGACAGAGGAGAGGGTCATATGGTTCGAAGAATGATGAATGATGTAAAGAGCATGAATGCTGCAGAGCAAGGGATGTGAAAGATAGTGCTTCTATTGATAGAATTCAGCAAGGACAGATTCTCAATTTTTGAGGTAGAAGGACCCCAGACAGTGCTAGGGCACCTAATTTGTGATTGGAAAGAAGCATGATTGAAAAGGTAGTTATCAAGATGGTGACAGGAACCAGGGAGGTTATTTGGTATGCACATGAGGGAGAGGATGCCACCTGAGAGGATGTTGGGTGAGGGCACAACTTCTATATGAAATAATTCGATATGCTAGGATGGATTTCCCATGGTGAGGGAACGGAAAACTAGAATTCCTCGCTACATTCAAAGTTCGAGGCTGATTTCTCGTGGATGAGTATTTAACTGAATGGTTTATGCGTTGGTCATGTAACGAACTGGAAGAACTCGGTGTTGAGAATGTTCCGAGAGGGAGTTAGACATAGAGAGTTTGCCTCAAGGGTGCTATACGAGAGGCTGAAGATAGTAATATTTATTGAGGAGGAATTAGAAACTTCTGGCAGATGAATTGGGAAACAAGTAATCAATAAGTTCATAGTGATAACAATAGAGTTCATCTTAAGGAAGCCTCAACATGAGTCATAGTGAGAGAGTTAATCAGTTAAGAGATAACCATGGATTGTAGAGGATATCATCTGGAGTATGTTAATGAGACTGAATGGAAACTGAGTTGACCAATGGGAAAATTATATGGGTATATAAGGAAAGATTGGGGGTACTTCAAGGTCGGACTACAGATAGGATTGGTATCAGGAATGTTGAGAAAGATTGTATTGGTTGACAGAAAGAATTACTGAAGCAATCGAAGAAATTTGTCCATTGGAGTAGCCAGAGCATTATACTGCGGGGATTGTTAGCATCGTTGGTTAAGAATAAAAAGTTTGATGTTGGGTACAAGATGGGACAATGTCTCCAGGAGATCTATCACCTGGTTATTAACAGCTAGAAATCAAGGAAAGAGACATTTCAGGAATATTTTTTATTTTGTACTGAGTAAGGTGTGAGGAGTTGGTAACAAAGATTCTAGATTGGTTCAAGCTACAGCAGCACAGGTAAGTTCTTTAAGTGGAGAATACAAGAATGGTATAGGCAAGTCCCCTTCAGGTTCACGAGCATTATATGTGGATTACTCCTAGACGGAAATGGAGAGCAAATGATTATTATGCTGAAGACGTTAGAACCCAGGAGGCAGGGTCACAGGTAAGGTTCTACGAAGTGTCAGTTTGGGTTTCGTTAGGAATACTCAAAGTAGAGCTATAAGAAGAAGGATAGGTATGAGAAGAATTGATCTGAAGTCACAAAGAAGCTAATGAAGAACGCCTGAAGAACAGAAAGCATAACAGGACTGGCAAGCGTGTCATCTATCACATAAGTATCTCCGCAGACAACTACATCAGGGACGGGAAGAACAGTAAAAACTTGAAGTAAACGGGATGAATGGTGTTAAATCGGAGTTAGAAGATAAGGTAAGAGTTGATTGGTACCTGGTGATGCAGATATATGGGTGTGTTATAGTTAAGTATAGAGGGATAGCCTAAAGGACCTAATCCATGATGAGGATATGGAACTGTGGGGGTGCATCACAGGTTGGGCACGCCCAGGCTCAAATTGACGCGAGGATGGATCGAACCTTGTGGGAGGTGAAAGAATGGAACATGGGTCATATACTTGGAACGTTAAGTTGACAGTTATGCATAGCATAAGGTACTTGAGTGTTGGGTATTAGTAAGAAAGATAACGTTGAGACCCAGACTTAGTAAAAAGTAACAGATGAGGTGATCGGTGTTTGAAATCCTCGATTGTACGAGGGGAAATTTAATTGGAGGCGGAACTCCTAACTGGGGGGCGTGTGTCAGTCAAGGAATAACGCCATAGATTGTAATTGAGTGGACAAGGCAATGACTGAGATTGGCATAGCGTTAATATGTAATGATAAACTGGTGAGTATCACTGATCTATGGAATCCAAAATGTTGGCTTTGGTTGAAACAGGGAAGAACCCTGTCATGGTGGTACAAGTTAGGATACCAGGATCGATTGAAGGATCCAATTAGAATTTGGCATATGAATGAGAATTCTGAATGGATATCTTTCCACCTCCTAGGGTACGTTGTACCGGGAAGGTTGAGCGGGTGGCAGAATTTAGTGATTTCTTTTGGACACTGAGGGGTTAAGTGATGTGGTGGTCTATCGTAGGAATAGACCACATTAGACTTTAAGCAAGGTGTTTGGACATGAAAAGTTTTAACTCAGCTGATTGAGTTAATGTATTTGGTTCAGGTGAACTGGTATCAGGGTAGAACGTCGATGGTACTAAACTGAGACCCTATAGTATTCTAAATTTTGGAAAGGAACTAGAGAACAAAGAGAACATAGTGGGAATCTGGAATTATCAGTTGATTGCAAGTGGAATAGCAGTCTGAAAGCTTATCAGATATCTTAAGGAGTTAAGCGTTGAGTATGCGAGTACTTGAGATATTTAGAGACGTGTAATCCTTGGTAAGTTAGTCATGGTGACAAATACTAGCGTCTTGTTAAGGTAACACGACATAGGACATGGTAAGAGGTGAAAGATAGTGGATACTACAGTTTGGCATTGGTTCAGAGACAAGCCAAAGAGGTTGTTGGAATTCGTAAGGTAGGTGTGTCTGCCTATCTGGAAGAATAAAAGAACTTGTAAACTGTTAAATTTTGGGGAAATAAAGTTCTGGGATGATAGATTTGTATCTCTCTAAGTAATGGCAAACGAGGATTAGTATGGTGTTCAGAGAAAGAAAGGGGAGTTCTGACTCCTAATTCAACATAAGTTCTGAAATTGTACCAAGGGTTAGGCTAGGGGCCTATAAATTGATCTCACCCTAGTAGGTTGATGACTAGTGGGTATATGGAAACAGGAATAAGACATTGAGGTGATCATTGTAATCTAAGGAGACCCTGAAGCTTCAGCAGGGTTACGGTGCAAGTAAGGAGCTAGCGACAGTATGGCTATTAGACAAGATCTCGTGGGATAAGATTGTTACTCTTGTAAGAGTGTTGTCGGGAAATAAAGTAGAGGCAGTGGACCTTGGAAATTTATGGTCAGAGATGCGGGTTTACTGACTGATGTGTTTGGGTAAATTTCGAGGACGAAATTTTTATGAGGAGGGGATAGTTGTAACGACCTAAATTTGCTAATAAGGCTTGGAACCTTGATTAGTGTGCCTGGAGGGCAATAATTGTTATACTGCATTAATTTATGTGAATTTAATGAATATGTGGTTAGAATGCATGTTTAGGTGAAATAAATATGCATGTGAACCCCGTTTGTATGATAGGGGTAAATTGGCAATTTTAACCTGCTGAGGGCATAAATGTGATAATTGTATTATGTGATTTGTACCATGTGAGTGTGGTGATATTATTGTGATGCACGTGCCGAGACGGTCCTAGCGAGTTAGATAACTCAAAGGTCACAACGGGATATTATTATGATGCACGTGCCGAGACGGTCCTAGGGGTACTTTAGGAATTTCATAAGTTGAATTGAGAACTAATGGTTATAGTTATTGGCGATTGAGTAACCTGTGTAACTGTTTGTAACTGCTTTGAGTAACAAGTTTTAGATGGCAAATGGTAGAATTGAAATAGAAGTGAAAGGACTAGAGTACCCTTGGAGGTTTAGTTAGGAAAGGATTATTAGAAGGGGTAAAATTGTCATTTGGCAGGGGGTTTAGACAATTTCAGCTGGGATATTGGGGTACACGGTTTAGCACTTAGTCATATTATGGGTTTTGTTAAAAAGTTGAGAGAAGAAAAACTAGGGCAAGAAGAAGAAGAAGAGGAGTAGAAGGAGCTAAAGTTTGGAGACTTAGGAGATGAATCAATGAAACTTAAAGGGTGGATTCTCCACTTGTGGTATGAATTTTATGCAAATTTAAGGCTTGATTCTGTTTTGATTTGAGAAATTTAAAGCATGAGTTAAGTTTTTAAGTTTTGGTTTGAGTTTGCTGAAATTAGAAATCAAAGGGTGGATTTTTGGGTGTGATTGTGTTTTGATCTTGATACTAGTGTTTATGGGTTGTTAGATGGTTCATTTGAAGTTTTAAATTGATCTTGGGGTTTAGGTATTTGTTTGGGATGATTTGGAGAGGTTGTAGCTTGGGAAAAACGCATGAGAAAACCCAGAAATCTGGGTTCGTGAAGGAGCGCCGCGGCGCGAGGTTGCTTCAGGAAATGGCCTAGCCGCTGGGTGCCGCGGCCCTTGAGGGGAGTGCCGCGGCCCTAGGCCCTTTTGACAGCCAAAAATTTGGGTTTTTAGGGCTTTTGCCCGGGGACACGTGGGATGGTTCCAATGTATTGTTTTAAGGAATTCGAGGTCCCGAGAGTACGGGATTGGTCCCGGGAAGTGGTTTTGGGTTTGGTTAGTATTAAAAGTGTTTTATGTGTGTTGTGACTAGGATTTCGGAGAGGCTCGTGCTAGAGGACCGTGCTTGTGACCTTGGTGCATCGGAAAGCTCAGGATACAGGTAAGAAAACTGTAGCACCCGAGAACAGGGCATGGGCCCATAGTGTTATTGCAGGGCATGGCCCTAGATTGTATTACGTGCTAATGTATAACCTTAAATGAATTATTATATGATTGAATGATTATTTCGAGAAGTACTATATGTGTGATTATAATGAAATGAACGGCTAAGGCCGAGAGCGGCGAAGGCTGAGAATGGCCGTGGGGCCGGAAGTAACACTTAGCACATGGAGTGCTTATAGTCAGGGTGGGACCCAATGGATACATGAGTTATCCTTACGGTAAGGACCAAGACCCCAGGCTTTAGTAAGGCCTCTAGGGCAGCATGGCCGTGTTTGTTCAGTCTGATGGTTTTCCTGGTTATCAGTGGATTATATGTTAACTATATTATATGCATATGTTATTTACTATATGAGTTTTCTTGCTGGGCTTCGGCTCACGGGTGCTCTGTGTTGCAGGTAAAGGCAAAGGGTCAGTCAACCAGCCATGAGTATGGAGAGCGTGGGGGCGGCGCGTACATGTTCGGCCTGCCCGACTGCTTTGGTTGGGGGCATTTTGAATATGGCTGTATTAGCTTGTTCTTTTGATAGTCAATCAAGTGTAAATCTATTTATGAGTTGTAAATATTTTGTAAACCTTATTTTTGGGATCCCAGATGTTGATACTTAAAGTTTTCAATGAAACTAAGTATTTTCTAAGATTACAGCCTTAACTTCCGGTTAGTCACACTTTCGGTCATTGAAAACCTCGTAGAGTCAGTTAGTTGCACAGTTGTGTTTTAAACTCACTTAGTAACGGCTCTAAGGTAGTAGGGCGTTACAGATGGTTTCTTATTTGAACAAAGCGAAGGACTTATTGACTTAGTTCGAAAAATATACTCTCCAGGAAGTACCTCGCGACCAGAACTCAAATGCCGATGCTTTGGCCAAGTTATCAAGCGCAAAAGATGCTGACACCTTAAACATAGTACTAGTTAAGCATTTGTCTGCACCAAGCATTCAAGCAGAAGAGTCTTCACTGGTAATTCAGGCAACAGACACATGGATGACGCCATTCATTGAATACCTAGAGCAAAGAGTGCTGCTGGTGGACAGAACAAAGGAGGAGCCCTCCAGAGGCAGTCAGATCAATTCATTCTGGTCGTTGGAGTTTTGTAGAGGAAAGGGTACTTGATGCCACTTTTAAGGTGTGTTTCAAAGGAAAAGGCCAAAGAATTAATGCGAGAAGTCCATGAAGGTTTCTGTGGAGATCATGCTGGGGGGCAGAGTTTATCAAAAAAGATTCTAAGCCAAGGCCCAGCAAGAAAACATAATGTGCAACACAAACAACAGTAGTCGAAAGTCAATTCTTTAAGCATGATCAGTTATTAAATATTCCACATTAACCATTCAGCACATACTCAGAATCAAAGATGCAACTAATAACAAATAACATTCAGGTCTCATAATAATCAGGTCACATAATAGTCAGGGCTGACAACTTAGGCCGCACCCGCTTAAACCGAGCTCAGTGCATAATAAGCTGTCCTCGGCTACCAGTGGCCAAGTCGTGCCCTGTGCGCTAGTGTAACCCTTGGCACTCTTAGGCCACTGGTTCACTATTTACATGGCATAATACCATCCTTTCAAGCATACACATTAGGGAACCCTTAGTCCCATTACAGATATACAACCAGGTGCAGTTTTCTTACCTTTAGTTTTTACGTTCATTGATTACGAGCGACGCTCCTTGAGCATGATCCATTCCCAAGCCCTAGTTTTAGCACCTAGTTACAACCAAGGTATTGGATTCCATTAATATTCAAGTAAAGGTTTCTGGGTACAATACTAGCTTCCGGGACATCGAATTCCACCAAACATGGTGGGGAAATTGATCCCGAGCACCCTAGGCTAGACTCTCGCGCCTAAAATCAACAAATATTCAAGAATGCATCTAAGGGTTGCGGCCCTTGAACCCTAGCTATGGCCCATCCCTAAAACAGAGCCCAAGGCCCTAGCAAGCAGACACACACCGCGGCCCTGCCCAAGGGCGTCGTGGTGCTCTCCCCTGGCTGAGACTCCCTGGCTCTCTTGCTTCGTAAGGCCGCAGCGCTCTAGAACAGAGCCGCGACTCTCCCCTTCGTGCCCAGAAAAACCACCATTTCTAGCATCCAAACCCCATCCAAAACCATTCCAAAGCATCCTAACTCAAAACCCACTAATCACAACTTTTATCATGACTCTAACAACATAATCTAACAGAAATTCAGCATAAAAACCTACTACAACTCCATTTTGATTCTCTGAAACACAACAACTCTAGACACCAAAACAGTCATGCAAAACTCAAATTTTAACCTATGAATTACGAATTGAAGCTTACCACTTTTGCTGAACCACCTTCTTGATGAATTCCTGAGCTAAAATCCAAGCTTCTCAGCTTAATTCAACCTTTAAACATCAAAACCAAAAACACCCTTAATTCCCAGCCAAAACTCAAAATTCAAATGCTCAGAGGTATGATTCAGCCCTTACCTTAATCCTGGTTGAGTTCCCTTAGCTAAGCACTAGATTCAACCTACAGGTTTCCAGCCCAAATCACTAAATTTCCAGCTGGTTCTCCTTGAGTTTTCTGTGTTTCCTTGAAAGAAAAGAGAGAAGGAAGAGTACAGCTGAATAGGTCCATTTATATTTTTGTTCTACTGCTTTCCATTGACTTAGTCTAATCTTAGCCAATTAAATCAATCCCGAGGCTCAGGGTACTGGAAACGTCCCCGAGGGCAAAACAATAATTTTCCCCAATATTCCCGCCTAAGCTTTCTATCCCCAAATATATCTCCATATATTTATTTCCATAACCCGATAGTCTAAATAACTACCCGATACCTAAAATACCCCTGACTTATCCCAAAGTCAAATACTAAGCCCCGTTGTGACTTTTCTCGCTATCTAGCTTCCTAGGATCGCCTGGAGTCGCTCACTGCAAATCTACCCACATGATAATGTGGTTCTTACAGATATAATATTTGACCACATTTATATTCATATAATCATACAAGCATGCCCATCATATAATCATGCATTAAATCAATAGATTCACTCATAAGTCAATTATGCCCTCCCGGCACACTAATCAGGATCCTTAAGCCATATTAGTGATTTTGGGTCGTTAAAGCTGTAAGTGTGAGTAAGAGGGCAAGATACAATTAAACCACAATAAAATTGACAACTTACACTGAGTACTTCATTCAACACGCGGCTGATGAGTTGGTCGATTTTCATGGTAGAGACGTTGCTGAAGGCTTCCTGGCTACGCTGGTGTCTCGACAGTTTCTTCAGCCTGTCGTTGGCTGAGTTGTAAGCTGTGTTCAGGATAGCTTCGACTTGAGTCTTTCTTGACTGAGCAGGAGGACTTGGGTTGCGAGGAGCTAGAGGAGTCGGGTCGACGGGAGTTGTTGAAGTCGGGTCAACAAAAGCTGGAGGAGTCGGATCGATAGGAGCTGGAGGAGGAGTCATGTCTTTGGAAGGTGTGGGTGCAGGAGGATTCTCAGTCCAAGCCATTTTCTTAGAAGGGTCGCTACTGCTTTCACTGGGGTGTCGCCTGCTCGCAGGAGCCGTCGCATTAGGGTTGTTGTACAAGTCGAACGCTTCACCGGAAGGCATGACTGCAGGATGGAAACAAACAATCAGACAGTATAAATTGAGTTACTCGAAAAAGCAAGGGAATAAGAATAAGAAAAATTCTAAGTAGTATACCCAAGCTATTATTACTGATCGATACATTATTTATGGTACTACTGCTACACTCATTCTCTGCCTCGAAGAAATCTGAATTTAAACTATTGATCGTATATTTAAAGTTGTCGTCCCCGTGGAATAAATGATAGGGAATGGGAAAATTGTCTAAAAGTGAGAAGTCAGTACCGTTCTCATCAGAAGACTCGAGTATGGGCTCGGGGTATTCCGAAAGTTGCTGCTTGCCCTTCCCATGTTGGATCGGGGCAGCAGCAGCTCGTGGGATGCTGGAAGGTTCCCTAATGGTCACTCATGTTGCCCCCCGTCTCAGAGGCTGTGACACATCCTGTTGCTGCTCGGAGATCTCTCCTCCAGTAGCACTCCCTGCTGTAGACTCCCTCACTTCCTGGTGAGGTGCCAGAAGGCTGACCAGCCTTAAGTTGCTTTTAGTAACTAGCTCTTTGATGCTCTTCTTGATGTTCGTCATGCTGGCCAAGGCTGCTGCCCTTATCTCCATCTCTGGAGTAGGGTCTGGTCGGTACCATGGACCTAAACAACACCAATGTTCTAAATATGATATAGAAAATCTAGAAGAAATTAAACGACCAGTGATTAAAAGATTTACCTCCTCGGGTGAAGGCCAAGTTATCAGCGACCAGGTCCATTGTAAGAAAGTACTCCTGGAAGTACTTCCCCACATTGGATTTGTAGGTGATGTCGCTTAGGAAGGTACGAGTGGACTCTTGGTGGTAGAAGTGGAAGAACCCCATGTTGGTGTGGTTGGGGTTGGACTTAAGATCGAACAGGTAGTTGATCTCATGTGGTGTAGGTACATGCCACTTCTTATGATTAAAAAGGATATAGAGTGCATATAGTACTCTATATCCATTGGGAGTAATTTGAAAGGGAGCGACCTCAAAATAATTGGCCTCCCCATGAAAAAAATCGTGCAAAGGCAAGATAGCCCCTGCCTCGATATGGTACCTCAACCAGGCACTGAAGGTGCCCCTAGGCACATTTGCCCTCTGGTTGGGTGAAAGATTGATTAGGGTTTTCCCAGGAAGATCGTAATTCTTGAGATAATTGTTCACCATCCTAGCTGAGATGATGCTAGGAGGCGCTACGTACCATTCGACCTCTAGCCCAAGGCCGCCGCAAGGTCGGGCTTTAGATTGGATATCTGGGGGCGCAATATTTACAGGCTGGGGATTTGTAGAAGGATCCTCGGTGCGACGGGCAGGCTGGTTAGAAGAAGGGTTGGCTATTTTCTTTTTTCTACGAGCAGTATACTTCACGCAACCCATGTTTGGTTGGGCTGGTCGGATGTCTAGTCGTTGGGTTTTGCTGAGAAAATGGAACTTCTGGAAACAACAGTGACGATTGTTCTTGATCCTCGAACAGTAGCGCGAGCAGATCATCGTCTAATGGCCTCTTATCTCCCGAAGGATCATGCATGAATATCTGGGAGCAGAAAAGGGGAGATGAGAATCTACGACCAATAGATAGAAGAAGTGAAAACGTTGAAATAACGTTGCACGCGTATAAAAGTTAAGGTTTTATATGACCATCAACATTCTAACTTAAACACTAAAAATATGCGAACTGATTGGAAAAACGGATTAAAAAGCGAAAGTGAAAAGTTTTTTCAGGGAAAGCTTTTGGCTCCGAAAACAGGCGAGAAAAACCCCAGATTTTTCCAAAAGCATACAAATCAAATTTTTACTTCGATTTTGGGCCCTAAGTTATTATTCCTACTTCACACGCCAATTTCTAAGCCTCACTTAGTGTTTTTGCTAATTAAAACTCCAATCCTATCATGTTACTACTTCACACGCCAATTACCTGAAAATCATTTTTCCTCAAGAACATTCAATAACTCAAAGCCTGGATATCAAAAAACTCGAGAAATAAACGTTACTTGAATAAAAGATTGAAGCAAAGTCACGAGTGTTGATGCGTGGAGCTGGACGGACACACCTCAGATCACCAAATTTTTCTGAGTTTTTCTTGCTTTGTTCTTCTGAGTTCTTGAGAAAAAAAGAAGAGTGATAAAAGGTAAAAGATGAGAAGAGTGGCTTATTTATACTGATCATGGCACATTTAAAAGGTAATGATGGGGGTGAGTTTTCGATATGTGGGGAATTGTGCGAGCTGTCAAAACACTTTTGGGAAACTGCAACGTCCATAATTAGTTACTTTTTCGAAAAGGCATTAACAGATGTGATAGGTCAGACTAAAGGTCGATCTGTTAAGTTTATTATATTTTGGTCGTAGATGTGGGATACACGTGATTGTTTAAGTGAGTATGATTTGTTTGACCATCGACCTCGACCATCGACCAAGAGAGAATCCACTCAGCATATATTATATTTTATGGGCGACCAGTCTGGTCACAACATTTCATTTATTTCCTTCAGCTATGTAATTTTGCATTTATGTAATAATTGTAATTTCCATTATTGTTTAGATACACCTGTATTAAATGTAATTAAGCCCCATCGACCCATGTAAAAACTCTTTAAGCCTATAAATAAGAATCAAATGGCTCAAGAGAGGAGACTTTTTCCAGGGACTTTCTAAACTTCAGAATTCTAAGAGAGAATCAAAGTGTTTTTATCTGCCATACTTGTATTCATTCTAAAACTGGTGAAACTCGTGAACCTTAGTTCATTGATCACAGTTCTTGGGATTTTACATCAATAAGAACACTAAGTGGATGTAGGTTATTACCATTTTATTGGGGCCGAACCACTAAATCTTTTTGTGTCGCTTATCTTTTCGTATTCATTTCATCTCATTTCTATCGTTTTACTTGACTACGTGTCGTTGACCAATTCAAGGGTCAACACCATGTTACCTAAAGTTAAATATCAATATTAATTCTTGATTGTATTTATGGTGCTTGCTTGATTTTCCTAGATCATAATTATCTATATTTTATTTTTTATAATTAAGTTCCAAATATAAAACATTTAGTATTTAAATCCTTAAAAAAATATTTACGTTATTTAGTCGTAATTTATGATTTATTAAAATTATTTGTCAAGGTAGGTTAGTAAAAATAATTTTAATTTTGATATTTTAATTTATTAATATTAATTAAGAAAAACATTATCTTGGTCGGTATACAATGTCAAACACAAATATTGATAATAATAATAATTATTATAATCATAAGAACGATTACTATAAAATCATGCTTTATGTTTATCATGACAAAAAGTCAAAACAAGAACTCTTTTTAAACTATATTAATTAAATTAAGAAATATAACAATGATAATTCATGAGCATATATTTACATATGGTTTATATCTTTTTTGACTCTGTTTTTTGTCAAATTATCTGTATTGAACTCTGCATTTTGACAAATTACTTTTTGTATCTTGTGTTTTGTCAAATGATTCAAATAGAATCTTAAATCTAATTTTGATGGACAAAATATTAAATGTAACAACATGGTTGTTAGACAGAATGATTATGCTTTTGTTCTAAGATGTTAGTTTGGTTAATTATTTATGATTTTAGTTAAAAAAAAACTTTGACCAAAATCGGGTTTATGGGTCTATTTGAACCATTTTACAAAACACAAGGTTCAAAAAGTAATTTCTCAAACACAGGTCCAAACATAAGCCATATTTGCATATAATCTCTAATTAATTGTGATGATTTACTATTTATGGATAGTAATTAAAATTTTAGTATTCAATATAACTAATTTCAATAGATGTTAAATTATATAATAAGCTTCCTCTAAAAAAAGACTATACACTAAACCATAGATATGAAAAAGAATACATTCAATAAATTAATTGTAATTTGGATCTTGGTTTGTGTTGACGCGGTTTTTCATCAATTGAGAATTAAGAAATTTTATGACTGAAACCATAAACAAAAAACTCACACAATTTATGTGGTTCAGTAGTTAAAATCCACCTAGTCCACGAGTTAGTGTTATTATTGAATTTTTCTTAAGAGAATTGTTTATTACAATTTCTCCAAAGTTTCGATATACTAGTTTTTCATTGCTTTTTCCTGTCCACTCCCTCTATATTTATAGGGGATTAATGGACAAGTTTGTGTAACTTACAAATTGGGTAATTTCCCCTTATTACATTTGTTACATTAATTCCCTGATATTATGCATTAATTAGGAAAAATGACAATATTCTAATGCGGATGTAAATCTCGAGTCTTCAGGGATCTGTATCTATGCATCCCATATGTCACGAGTGAGCTAAAGACTTAATGCATGAGCTTAAACATCCCATGATAGATCGATCTACACTTCAGGTTACTCAAGCTATATTCACACGACCTTGAGGTCTAGCCAGACGATCTCCTTAATTCCTTGACGACCTATGCTTGGGCCAACCTAGGCGTCAGGAAGCTCGTATCATGAATCTGAATCTAAAGAGGACTTCATTAAACACTTCACAGTTGTACAACGAACATGACAAACAAGCTTGTGATTGTACCGCGAATAAGAAACGTCAGCTCGTGTTTTTCAGGTACAACATTTGCCCTCCAAGCCTCTGCTCGTGCATGACATCGCCCCTATATCTGATAAGCACAGTAGATGTTTTTCCAATTGTCCTTGGGAAATGTGCTCACCTACCCTCTCTCTCTCTCTAGCCTCATAGATCAAAGTTTTATTTAAGAAACTCATCAAGCTTTGCTTGACTTGCATGAGTTTTAAGGCTTGTTAAATCCCAAATCTCATTCTACTTAGTTGAAGCTTCAAACAATAAGGGAAGGCTTGGAATAAGGATTTTGGACAAAAATATTCTTATTGTGTATAAACCTTAAAAGTTTCCCAAGTTTAAAGATTCAAGTTGTCCTAAATCAAAGGTTGTATCTATTTAGCAATAACTTTATTTTATGTTACTCTGTTGAGTTTTCATCGTTAGTATTGATGATTGAATGTTTCTAAGTTCATCTTACCATCATTCAATCATTCAGTTTCTTATATTGAAGATTGACATTCATATTGTGAATATGGGTAATTGTCCCCTCAATCACAACACACAAAACCACTAAGTTAGACCTTATGATAGGAAGGTCTCTGAGGCGGGAGTCTAAGAAGGGCATCCCTGAGTGACTAAGTACCGAGATCAAAGGGCCTTGTTATGTGAGGCCCTTCCTCAAAGCTGCCGGCATTAACCACCGAGACCCAAGGGACTCACTATGCGAGGCCTGTCTCGTGTATGCACCCACCGAGGTGCCAAGGGCCTCGCATAGCGAGGCTCATTACCAAGCCTTGCAAATGCCCAAGCACGCGCATGACCTTCCTCAAAGCTGCCACCGTAAACCCCCGAGACCCAACGGCCCTGCTATGCATGGCCCGTCTCGCGTACGCACCCGTAAAGGCACCAAGGGCCTCGTATAGTGAGGCCCATCTCCCAAGCCTTACGCATCTCCAAGCCATGTGCATCTCCAAGCCTCGCGCATGCCCATCTCCAAGCCCTACACCATGCCCCAAAGTATGCGATTGTGAATAAGACTCTTGTTACACAAGGCCAGGAACCCTTCTACGCAACAAGGAGACCCATGCTATCTCCATTGAGGGATCCATAAGTTATTCAACACTTAGCAAAATATAAAGAAGTTTGGAGAAAAGACTTATTTTGAAGAGGGACCATCATGCATGAAGTACGTGTACGAGTACGGGATGTACGACCACGAGCTTGATAGAGGCGTTACCCTGACATTCGTATCTGACAAGTAGTGGTGGTACGAACCCGTACGAAGAGTGGAGGCACTACCTGAGCACCCCAGACAATGTACTAGAGCCGAAACCACTACGTCATGCACCACTACTATAAAAATGTACCTACGAATGTTCTTGTCCTCTGGAACCACCGTGTATCAGGGGTCGTTAAAGCCTGGCTATAAATAGACCTCCACCTGTCAAACTAAGGGGTTGGAAAATTCACTGTGTACTAAGGCTGTTGAGTAATATACGAGCATTTTTTCTCTATTTTTGTTCAAAGCTTTTCTTCTTCAAGTTTTCTCTAAGCTCCTTCTAATTTCATCATTTTCTTAGATATATGTTTGAGTTTTCCGAGTTAATATCATTGATGAGTTCTCATCGTTAATAGTTTGGGGTTGTATGTGGGAAGAACAAGTATAAAGTTGTTCTTCCATCAATTATGATAAGAAGAAATTTCAAGGCACTCAAAGTGCCTACGAGAATCTCAAGATGTTAAGATCCACCTGGACAGAGACCAACTAAGAGCCTCCAAGAGAGACTCTCCATTGTCTGAGAATGGAGGTACGCTAGAAGAACATCCAGCCCCTAGAACGGAAAAGGATGCGTTGTCCTTGATGTCCAACCTAATGGAGATCCCCCAAGACCATCAGCCGCCCCTGTGGGTGGCCTTGGTACGCACCCTCCTCCTCGGCCACCGATTGCCCCATGCCCCATGCCCCATGCCCCATGCCCCGGCCACCAGGATCTAGGTCCCTCTATGTACAAGCACAATAAGAGTCCTTGGGTACACTCCGTGAGCTCCAGCTCCAAAACTCGCTTTTTTGAGGATGAGAAACGCGAGTTGCACAAAAAGAATCAAAGGCTGGAAATCACACTAGAGAACATGCAAGAGGTGTTGAATGGTCTGTTGCAAGGAAAGTCAAACATGCCTCTTCCCAAGCATAAGGAGAAGGAGCATGGAAGAGGGGAGACCACCGTCCCTGTGGGCAATGAAAGAACCTAAAATTCCACTAGCAATACCCTTAGACATTGCGAAGACTCCGTACTGATGAGATGACCTCAAGAGTGGGGGAGAAAGGGTGATGTTAACCCGAGAAACGAAGACGAGGTTACGTCTAAGGAGGCGCTCTTCGACCTAAGGGAGAAGCTCAACAAGAAACGGTCAGACATAAGGACGACACCCCCTAGGGCTCCCCCCAAGGACGCGGGCAAGGGGTAGGCCAATCCTTCTGACCTTAGTGACCCCTTGAATAAATGGAGACAAGAGCTAAATTCTGAGATGAGATGTCTTCGGAGCTAGATAGTTACTACTTCGGGAGGACACACGGTCGATGATGAGTTTGATTACAAATCACCTTTCACAAGAGAAATTCAAGTTGACCAACTCCTAGCCAACTTCAAAGAGCCTCACATGACCCCATAGTAGAGCAAGATGTCACTGTTTTGATGTCACACTAAAGGGAGTTGTGTATAAGTGGTTCAAGAGGCTAAGGCTAGGAACCATTAGGTCATGGCAACAATTCTTTGACAAGTTTCTCTAGCAACACCATGCCATATGAGACTATGCCATGTCGGGAACCAGCCTCGCTAACATAAAGCAGAGCGAAGGCGAAAGCCTAAAAAGCTATATCCATAGGTTCAACATGGAAGCCACCAAGTTTGGAAGCCTGTCTCGAGGAGAACATAAGATGGAAATCACGGCTGGAATACGCCCAGAAAGAAAATTATGGCATAACATGCTCAAGAGGGATGCCGCAGACTTGGAAAACTTCTTCAAAAGAGCACAAAAGTATATCCAAGTGGAAGAAAAGAATGAGAATCTAAGGGCAGGAGGAAGCGAGCCTTCGCAAGCATCCTTTACTTGTGACAACCTAGGCAATTCCTAAAGGAAAATAGCGTACGAAGGAATGAATAATGACCATCCAAGGAAGCACAAATGCAAGAGTGAACCTAGGAAACTGCCATATACTTTCTATACAGACTTGACAGACACCAGGGAACTCATTTTCCTCATGAACGAAAATTGAGTCCCATTCAAGAGACCTCCACTGATGAAGAAGGGTCGATCCCAAAGGGACCCCAACAAATATTGTTAGTACCACAAGGATATAGGCCACACTACGTCAGAGTGTAACCATTTGAAAGTTGAAATTGAGGAACTCATACACAGGGGGCACCTGGGTAGGTATGTTACAAAGGAGAACCCAAGACTGGAGTATAGCCTAGCCTCCCCACGAGCCCAAGAACGAGCCCCGGAGGTGCAGGGGGAAGTAAGAACGATTTTCAGGGATCCAACATTTCGAGGAGAGTCGAGAAAATGAAGAAGTACATATGCCAAGGGAGCTTTCGCCTACACCAACCCCTTGGTGCTAACCGTCCATATAGCCAATATGAGGGTGCACCAGGTCCTTGTGGATAATGGTAGTTCTGTAGATATCTTATATCGTCCCGCTTTGGAGAGGATGGGCATGGGAATAAGGAACTTGATACCTTTCCACACCTCCTTATAGGGATTCATTGGGGACTCGTTACAACCCTTAGGAACAATCAAGTTAGCTCTCACCATGGGGGAGCAACCCAGACAAACCACTGTCACGTCAAAATTCATTGTAGTAGATTGCACTTTAGCTTTCAATGCGGTATTGGGGAGACCCTCCCTGAGTGAATTGAAAGCGGTGACCTTGATCTATCACCTTTCTATTATATTCAAAACTCTTATGGGAATAGCAAGCATAGAGGGAGAACAAAAGGAAGCAAAAGAGTGTTATAATACCTCTCTCCGCGCAACTGCCAAGCCACGATGACCTATGGCGATGGTCATCCATAGGGAACCAAACCCACAAGGATTAGACCCATGAGTCTCTAAGGAGATAACAACTTAAACGGATAAGAGAGAGATAGATGAGCTATGCCTAAAAAACCAAGAGTTAGAAGAAAAAGTGTGGAAAATGCTAGAAGTGCTTTATGGCATGGCAAAAGCAAAGTCCGATGTACCTTCCACTAAGTGCATAGGAGAAGAACATGTAATTAAGGCAACAACCTTCCTCGTTGTCAGTGGAAAGATCCAACTTTCAAAGAGCAGATACCCACGTCCGAAGCACCATAATTCCTTGCCATAGGTACAGTCAAGAAATTGGGAGCACACGCAGGATGTGAATACCTCCTCCTCAAAGAAGAAGCCAAGGGACAAGAGAGGCATGTCCCAACAAAGAGAAGATGGAGTGAAAGGAAAGAAGGTCCTTGCAGCTTCTTTCATGAAGAAGAGAAAGTTCCAAGATCCACCTGCTAGCGACCTTCTGAGCTTGATAGAGAGGAGGAGGAAGGAGCTAGGCAACACAATGAAGAACCTTAGATACCAGATAGCAGCTGCGCAAAAAAGGAACCTACAAGCCAATAAGTCTGTGGAATAATCTCCATTTTCGAGGGAGATCCAAGTAGAACCTATCCCATCTCACCCCAAAGAACCACTGATTCCATCTCATGGATGGGAATGCCTCCAGCAACACCATACCTTCCCTGATTATGCAGCACCCCCTGAGAGCCATGTCTATGTAAAGCAAGGTGAAAATGAAAGTCTCAGAAAATATATTCAACGCTTCAATGAAAAGGTAGCTAAAGTGGGAAGGTTATCTAAGGATGAATTGAAAATGGCCATCACCACAGGGATCAAATTATATATCCTAAAATAATAAACCCTAATGGTACATCTGAAGAGGGGATGTGGGGAAGTGTGCTCAAGAGAGACATAGGGACATGGAAGACTTCTATGAAAGAGCCGTAGAATGCATCCGAGCGGAGGATGACCATGACAACCCGAGGATACACGCATGAGAGGGAATATATGGTAAGACTTTATGTTTAGTATGGTGAATCAAAGATGTTACCCTAGTTAACATCCCAATGTAGTAGTATGTCCTCCCCGCAAAGGCAACTATGAATTAAACAGGTCACCTAATTGTCGTCATGTTGAAGTAGATGTATTGTTGCCGTGAATACCTATGTACTCTACTCATCCTTAATGAATATGTTTCTTATTTGCGTATCATATTTCTCATTTATGCGAGAAAATATCTGACTCTTGTATACCTATTTCACATTGAAATTATCAAAGAACATGAGCAAAATGATCCAAGTGTCCGACGAGATAAATCCCACCAACTACTTTGGGGCCAGGTATATAGCAAAAAAAGAAAAAAGAAAACATTGCAAGGCATCTCTTGAATTCATGAGGGTTAGCTACCCTTATGGATATCAAGGGAGCCAAAACGTTCTACAGGGATAAGCTTGTGACAAAGGCTAGATGCCTCCATGAGGGGTACAGTCTCAATGAGGACATCCATTGATAAGCCTATAGCGTTTCTTGAATTCATAAGGATTAACTACCCTTATGGCTGTCAAGGGAGCCAAAATGTTCTACAGGGACAACCTAGTGACAGGCTAATACCTCCACTATGGGTAAGGCCTCAAGGAGGACGTCCACCAATAAGCATAGAGCGGCCACCGAGCCGTTTAGCCGAAAAAAGTTCGAAAAGAGACGCTTGTGAAAAAAAGTCAAAAGGTTTCACGAGGATAACCTCCTAATAAAGGTTAATACCTCCAGGAGAGGGTAAGGCCTTAAGGAGAGAATCCACCAATAATCCTAGAGCGGCCACCAAGCCGTCTAGCAAAAAAGGGTCCTAAAAGAGACTCTTGTGAAAAATAGTACTATGCATAATGATGAGAAGCACACTTCTTGCACAAAATAACAAGCACGCACAAAGAATATAAAAGGATGCCAAGAACCTAAAGGGTTAACATTTCCTTACAAGTATAGTCAAGGTGTACCAAAAAGACTATCATCATCAGTCAAAGCTCCTTACGCATGATAACTAAAAGTTTGGATGACAAAGGCTCAGAAGGCTAATACATCCTCACAGTCTATATAGAAGATAAGCAAATGTCCATATATAAAGGTTCCGCACACAAAGGCGAACTTAAATGGACCTCAGACATAAAGAGTTCCACATTTAACTAATGACTTAAAGAAGTTCCATGCAAAAGAAAAAACATAGAGGGTTGCACAACAACAAAAAATGTAATAATAAGCCTCAGAGAAGGGCCTATGAGTTCCCACCCCGACCTTTCCACTTAGCATTCTTCTTGATTGCATAGTCTCTAAAGATGGACAGGTTGACATCAGGATTAGTCCTCCACATAGCATGCAACGTACGCTAGACTATGCCATTCTAAGAATTCACAATCTCAGTCTCAAAAGCGCTAATCTTCTCATTAAGGGCATGAATATTGGCTTCGAGCCTAGTTTTAGACCAAAAGGTCAGCACAACCTTGGCTAGTGCAGCATCCCTCTGACGGACTGCCTCAGCAAGCAAGCCCTCCAAGTCACTTTCCCGTGTGGTCAACTTATCTTTCTCTACCTTTCCCAAGGAGAGGTCCTTCATCGCCCATCCAAGCTCAGATTATAACTATTGCGTTGATGAAGAACTCAAGGCAACAAAACGGTGACCCAAGATGGAGGCATGAGAAAAAACAAAAAAATGAAACAAAATGTTAATGATCAGGCGATATCGAAATTGAATGACATACAATAACTTTTTTTACATATACCTGTATAGAGGCTCACATATAAGCCTCACCCAACTCGACATCCGGAATGTCATACATAGACCCTCATTCGCCTTCAGGAATATTCCCCAACTAATGGCTCATGGCCTCTCCATACTGGGCTGCCAAAGGATGCCCACAAGGAGTGGAGGTATGGGCTTGACAGGGGGAGGCATGTATGCCTGTTGACACATGCCTAGACAAAGAAGGGGACTGGGAGGGTCCTGATCCATCAACAAAGGCATGGGGACCAGGAGGAGGGGTGACGAAGGAAAACTCGCCACATACTGCCAACAGCGATATTTGAGATGTGACATCACTAGTGCATCCATCTTCAGCAATCTCCCTGGCCCCGTTAGTAAAAGACCTTAAGCAGGAGTAGTTCTCAGACTCCACCTTAACCTCGTCCTCGATGCCCCATCATATCATCCTCAGAATAGTGATAGTTCTCATCATCATCTACGCCCTTCGAGCAGATAGGTTTGGATGAGACGGAGCACAATGAAATTACTTGATCAGGAGACAACAACTTGGATGAATAAAGATTTCCCTCAGTGAAAAGGAAACATGCCTATTTCCATGCAGCCGGCATAGATAGGACCTTCGCCACACGCTCAAATCGAAGCCAAAAACCCCTTCAAGACCTAAGGCCAAGGAAAAGAAAAGGCTTTAGTAAGGCAAACCTGAGAAGAGGGATAAAGACAGGTAAAAAAAAATGCAGACAGAAAAAGCTTATGTGATTTGTTAAAATGTCTTTGCTCGATAGACACACTACTGTTAAAGAAAAAATCGATCTTCCACGAACCCCTGTGGGAGATGGATCCCTCCACAATAGGATACCATGCGAGGGCCATATGATTTTGGAGTTGATAGAAGCCATGGGCTGATGGGTTCGACCTCAGAGTATACAACTGATGGACCTCCTTCATAGAGGGCTCCCGAGGATGCACTTGCTTGTATAATTCATATTGAAAACTCAACACAACTCAAGATTTGGGTGACAACTGAAGATGTGCTAGATCGAAATAGTTAACTACCTTAACAAAGAAGGAATGGAGTGGCAAGGCCCCCAGGATTTGATCACCGAGTCGCTGAAAGCTACAAAACCCTATGGTCGTTCGGATGCACGATCGTTGCATGATGGAATGAAGTAGCTAATGTCTGGTGACAGTTGATGGGCCTTTAACATGTTAGAAAAATTGGTCTAGGTCAAGGTGGGCTCAATTTCTACAATCTCGAAATCATTGGGGATCCTCCTTGGCATGATTGGTACCTAAACAGAAACAACATTCGGTTTGTGAGCGACTAACTTCATCAACCCCCTAGAAGGCTCCCTATGTGCTCTACCTCTACCGTATACTTCTTGACCCTACAACGTCTAGCCATGGATAGAGGAAGAAACAAGGGAAAGACCATGAAGAGAAACTCAAGTTCAAGTGGATCACTATAAGCACCCAAATCAGCAGGACCCCCATCGTCTAGGGTTCCATCACTATAAGGGGTTGGAGGTTTAGGAGGAAAATTATCTTCTAGGCAAGCAATCTTAGCTATACAGTCTTGAAGTGTTGATTTTAGTTGGACAACGTATGTCTTGTGCCATGGTGAGAGACTTAACCCCCACCACTAGTGATGAATTTGAGTTCACTCTCTAGGCCCTAAGCCTTCTGCCTAAGGTAGGATAGCCGTTGCATGTAGAGCATTCGCACACCCACATTTACGGAAGGTTTGTGGTTATCAGCTTTAGAGTCAAAAGATGACAACTTGATAGGTTCAACATTGGGAGGGACTTTGAAGGACCGTCTAGAAGTCGTAGGCAAGATAAGACTCGACGACGTGTGTTCGTGAAGGCAACCCTATATCTACCATAGGAGTGTAATTGGAGTAAGACAAAGACCCATGTATAGGTGCCTAACACGCCATGGAAGCAAGGAACTTTTAAGGAAATGGTACATAGTAACTTATGGCCCATACCCTCATAAAATAGATGAAAGAGATATGCTTGTATCATCGACAAGGTACATACTAACCTATGGCCCCTACCCTCATACTAACCTGGTTGTATGTATGTTGGTCATTGGATATGCGAGGACATGCCCCTGTATATGCGCAGGATATACATAGGGATAAACCCTATGTATATGCGCGGGATAGACCCTGTATATGCGCAAGACACTTTCTACTCCCTACAGTGCAAGAATGGGACTAGGGAAAATAAGTAAAAAAAAAAAAAGGAGGTGGAATTTAGCTAAAAAGGGTAAAAAGTACCTAAAGAAATGCTTTTATGGAGGATGGAACCTTGGAGCCATTGGAAGTAACTTCAAAGAATTACCACTAGGCTATGTGATCTTTTGTGTGAGAAAACATTTTCAAGCCTTGGCTATTAATAGGAAGATCCAAAGCTCCCTAGCCCTTGGATCGAATTCAAAATGAAGAGTGGGGATCAAAGGTATTGACAACCTTAGGATCCTCACTTAGGAATGGTTGGCTATCAATCTTAAGGGCACACTTGGGTCACCACCAAAGTTAGTTTGTTTTTGTGCTTCTTCATTCACCACAAGATAGTACACAAAGGATGAGCCTTCCATACTTCTTAAGGTAAAGTGATGCTTTAGTGCTACGCACATTACACAAGGAATGTGAAAGGAGTCTACAAGGACACTTAAAAGTGTACTTGTAGTCTTGGGGGCAAGTGTGAATATGGATAATTGTCCCCTCAATCATCACGCGCCAATTCACTAAGTTAGACCTCAAGAAAGAAAGGTCCCTCTAGCAGAAGTCTAAGAAGGGCATCCCCGAGCCAAGGGATGAACCCCCAAAGGTATTTGTGCAAGGCCCTTCCTCAAAGTTGTCTGCATGAACCCCCAAGAACCAAGGGCCTCGCTATGCAAGGCCCGTCTCTCGTACACACCAGGCGGGGCGCCAAGGGCCTCGCATAGTGAGGCCCATTCCTAAGCCTCGCGAATGCTCAAGAGCACACATGCCCTTCCTCAAAGCTACCCACGTGAACCTTCGAGACCCAAGGACCTCGCTATGCGAGGCTTGTCTTGCGTATGCACCCGTTGAGGCACCAAGGATTTTGCATAGAGAAGCCTACATCCCAAGCTTTGCGCATCTCCAAGCCACACGCATCTCCAAGCCTCGCGCATGCCCATCTCCAGCTCCTACACGAAGCCTTGAAGTACGTTATTGCGAATAAGAGTCTTGTTATGCAAGGCCCAAAACCCTTCTACACAACAAGGAGACCAATGTTATCTCCATGAAGGGATCCATAAGTTATTCAACACTTGCAAAATATAAAGAAGTTTGGAGAAAAGACTTACTTTGGAAAGGTAAGAGGGACCATCAGGCATGAAGTACATGTACGAGTATGGGATGGACGACCAAGAGCAAGACAGAGGCATGACCTTGACATCAGTATTCGACAAGTGGTGGTGGTACGAACCGGTATGAAGAGTGGAGGCACTACTTGAGCACCCCTGACCATGTACCAGAGCCGACACCACTACGTCCTTCACAACTACCCTGACAAAGTACCTACGAACGTTTTTGTCCCCTGGGACCACTGTATATCAGGGGCCATTATAGCCTAGCTATAAATAGACCTCCACCTCTCAAACTAAGGGGTTGGAAAATTCATTGTGTACTAAGGCTATTGAGTAATATATGAGCATTGTTTCTCCATTATTGTTCAAAGCTTTTCTTCTTCAAGTTTTCTTTAAGTTCCTTTTAAGTTCATCATTTTTTTAGATATATCTTTGAGCTTTTCGACTTAATATCATTGACGAGTTCTCACCGTCAACACATATTATGAACATGTTAATTTGATTATCAAGATTTGTATTCATGTTTTGAATAAGGTTCTTGCTTAACATTTAGGGTTTCAAATATTGAACTATTCTCATTATTAATTATTGATTTGCAAAGTATAAAGCCATATATTCCCAGCAATCAAAATCTTTAATGCTAATTACTTTCATTTTTGTGTTTTGCATGATCAACAGTGAGGGAAATTGTTCATCTTCGATAATCTTCAAATCCTTATTTCAAGATTTGGTTTGTGTTAAAAACATAACCATGAAAGATCAAAGTAAGTTCTATTTGGAAATGCTCTACATGAATGTGGATATGGATTCAAAGTCTTCTTCAACAAAGGATGAAACAACTCAATGTGGATATTTTGGACTGCAAAATAGGCTCTGGGGACAGCCAAATTTGTGAACGCTTTTCACTAAGTAAAAATTATCCTTTTGAACTAATGTTTCGTATGGAAATTGTGCACATACCCAAATATGGACCTAAGAAATTTCAGACCTACATAATGAACCTATTGCATTTTATAATCTCTCAAAGTTTAAGAAAAATGATTATTTCTGTATAAAAATTGGCAAGGGACTTCTTGGTATAGCCAAGATTGATTATGTAAAGAATTTTTAGAGTTAAGGTTTTGAAAATATAATTATCTAAAGCTAGCGATTTGTAATTAAAATGAGCAACTTTTATAGTTAGTAGAAAAATGGGAATTATTCTAAAAATATTATATTTTCCATCTACTTTAATCTTAATAGTTATGGACTTAAGTTAAGTACACTAAATAATTATTAGAATTAATTTAGATATTAAAATTAATAATTTTATAAATTTATGAATTTTGTTTAAAGAAAATTGAAAGGGTCCAAAGCCCTAATTTTTAAGAAAATGAGATTATTACCTTCTTAAAATAAAATAAGCTATCTCTTCAATTTTCTTAAAAATAAACTAAATTTTTATCACCATATTTATAATTACTTTCTTAATCAAATAAAATTAACTTAGTTCATTGAAAGTTTACAATATATTGATTTTACCATAAATTATAGATTCTTGATAAATTATTAAACAAAAGGTAAAATTGGTAAAGCAAAAGTGCTTCCAAAATTATTTTTCTTGCAAGGTCCAATAGAGGAAAGAGACCAGGAAATTTTCACAAAAGCCGACTTTTAAATAACTAGACCTGTTGTAGGAATTTTTTCGAGAACCTTAAGTGTCATTTTACAACTTAGAGATGTGAGGACGATAATACCCTTAGTGGGTATTCAACTTATGACCTTAGTGTATAAAGTCATGTAAAATTTCTTAACATAATTTGCGAAAAAACATAATCGTTTGCTAAAAATAAGGTAACTGAAAATCCATATTGTTATCCCCAAAAATTAGAGTTCGATGACGTGGCAATAGAAATGACAAATGGCAAGGAATGGTTGGGTAATCTGGCTTAGGAGTGACCTAGTAGACCAGTGAAGAATTTGGACTGGCCAGTCAAGTGTCATGACCTACCAGTCATGACCTTGGCCGACCAGTCACATGTTTGTCTGCCGAGTTATGACTTTGGCCGACCAGTCATGACCTTGGCCGACCAGTCACATGTTTGTCTACCCAGGCATGACTTTGGCCGACCAGTCATGACCTTGACCGACCATGTCTGCCTAGTCAAGTGCGTGTCCGCCCAGTAAAGTGTTTTGTCGACCAGCCTGAATGTGATGTGGATCGACTAGACATAGCAAGGCTACGCAAAAGATCCCAGAAACGGCTTCAACAAGAATCGGTTTTACCTGCACGGGAATCTCTCAGATTATCCGATAAATATAGTGTATCGTTGTATTTTGAATATTATTGTTAATTAAATATAGGGAGAATAATAAAATATCCCGATTATGGGGGACATCATTTGTACGATCCTGAGCTTATAAATACAAGGCTCGTGGCATCATAAAAGAGGTTCTGAATTCAAATTGTCTAGAGAGAGAGTAATTGTATCAAGAGAACTCTTGTATTCTTGTAATCTGCACTGAAGAAACTCAGTTGACTCAGGTTCATCTGATCTTGAGTGTAGATCTATAATCATAAATCTAAGTGGATTAGGCTATTACCAACACATTGGGGCTGAAACACTATAAAAATTGTCTGTGTCGTATTTTTCTCTTGAAGGTTCATTGTAGTTTTGACGTCTGTGCGTTGTTGGCCAAAAACACGGTCAACATTATGGTTCTTTCATTGAAAGCCTGAAGAGAAGAAGCACACAACTATCATATCGAAATGGCGCCCAAGAATACCAATGTGGCATCCAAAAAGTCAGGCACGTCAAAGGAGCCTGCTAGATCTGAAGAGCCTAGACCGCAAATCCCAGAGACTGAGCCCAGGGTGTTTCTCGAGGAGACTAATCCAGAAGTTGAACAACTCCAGGAAGCAATAGGTGCTTTCCAAGAGGAGATGATGTAATTCAATGCTCGGCAGGAGTCTTTCGCTGAAGAGATGGCCAAGCAGAGAGCTATGTTAGAGCAGCAAAGGCGCGATATGGAGGCAAGGAGCGAAGAGCTCAGACAGCGACAGGAGGAAGTCGACCAGAGACATCATGAAGCAGCACTTGCTTTAGAAGCGGCTACCCAATTGGCCCAAGCCAATGCTCAAGCCGCAGCATGAGCAGCCTCCCAGGGAGCAAGAAATAATAATGTTGGACGGAGGACCACTGACAGAGCCAATTCTCGGGGACCGGACAATAGCAGGAGTAACCCCCTGGTCGGGAAGATGATGGGGACCGATCCAGAACCGCCTCGATGCAAAGGGAGCACTCTAGAACCCCCTCCAGGAGCCAACGATCAGAAACTTCTAGATCAGGAAGTCACCGATCGGGCAGTAAAAGGACTCCACCAAGGCAGGATGAAACCAGGACTCCTCGAGATAAGAGGACTTCACAATTCAAAGATGGTCGTGATGAGGCTGATAGTCATCACACTGACCAGTCAAAGGAAAAGGAGGGAAACGACCAACAAGGAGGAAAAGACTGCCCGGGGCGTACCAAAAGGCCTCCATTGCACCCCGGCCAGCAGCGTAGTGGGAGAGCACAAGTTCCGCGTGGTAAGCCCTCTGAAAAATCGAAAAGTATGGTGTTCAACCGGGCAGGAGAGCATGCTTCCCGGAAGGATATGAGGGACGTTATCACCAATAAGAGGAGGACCGTCCCGGTCGAAGGGCAAAATCTGAACCGCCCTGCCAGTCAAGTAGAAATACTTGAGGACAGTGCACTAGATGGTAATGCCCGAATAGGTGGTCAAGACCTTGGAACTTCATCAGTTACACCAGCCATCCAAGCCCAGCTTGATGTGCTAACAGCTGTAGTGCAAGATATGTCAAAACGACCTTCCGGTATAGATGCGATAGGCCACCAGAGTGGCAGCCCATTTTGTGCCTGGATTAGAGCAGCCCAACCTCCGAAAAAATATAAAGCACCAGTTCTGCCAATATATACATAAAAGGCAGATCCCATCAGACATGTTGGGAGGTTCGAGAACCAGATGGAATTGCTTGGAGTAACTGCCCAGGAATGGTATTGGAAGTTTAAGCCAAACTTCATTACCTCTTGGGAAGCATTTAGGAAGGAGTTTTGTAGACAATTCAACACTACCCAGACTCCACCAGTTTATGCCAACCACTTGGCAAATATCAAACAAGGAAAAGATGAGTCTCTAAAGAATTATATACAGAGATTCTTGAGAGAAGCCAATAGAGCAACTGCTGTAGGAGACAAGGGGAAGATGGTTGCAATATCCACTAGGATAACTTATCGGAGCCCTTTGTGGGATAGCATACATAGAAATCCAATTTCAACACTACAACAATTTCTTGACCGAGCAGACAAGTATATGAAATTGGATGATGCAATCGGAAAAGAGGAGAATGGCATAAACAATCCGGGCGGATCAACTGACCCTCCTAAGGATGGTGGAAAGAAACGTGGAAATAACGGGTCTGACCACCATGAGCAAAAGAAAGCAAAGTTGAGTTCAAATGAAAAGCCAACCAAGTATGAGCCTCAATTCACTAATTACACCACTCTCTCGGCCAGCCGAGCAGAAATATATCTTGCTAGTCATGAAGAGGTTCCCTACAAGAAACCTCCACCCATCAGGAAAGAGATGAGGAAGAGAGATATGAATAAGTTTTGTCGTTTCCATGGAGATTATGGTCACAACACGAATGAATGCAATCACCTCAAGGACGAGATAGAATTTCTTCTCCGGTCGGGCAAGTTGAGAAAGTATCGGGCAGAGACACCCCAAGGAGAAGGAGGTAGCAGCAATCCTGGTTTCAAGCGACAAAGATCTCCACCCTTGCAGCCCGGACCTGTGGACTTTACCTTAGACACTATATGTGGAGGTCCACACTTGGCTAAGGAGAGCAACGAAGCAAGGGAGAAGTAGGCTGAGCAGGAGTGCTAGGATCAGGAGCCACTGGAACGGCGAGCGTTTGTGAATACATTATTTCTAAATACCGCTTTCAGAGTGGTAGTTTAATTTCAAGTTGTTTAACTTGTTATTTAAATTTTGGTTTATGAGCTGGTTATTTGCTGACCAGTCATTTATTTTTGAACAGTTTTGTTTGTTTAAGACTCGTTATTAGATACGTATTGTCCTTTTTTAATTTACGAGTAATAAAAGAGATTACACGCAGCGTGGTCGATTCTTGTTACAAATGTGCATGTGTGTTAATTATTCGAACAATGTTCAATTGGTCGGTAAAATCGAACAGTGTTCAACTGGTCGATACATTCAAGCAGTGTTCAGCTGCTCGAATATTTTCAATATATTCTATGTGTTTCACGAGCAATTAACTGGTCGAACAGATTCGGCCAAGTAGCAAGTGACTAGGATCTTTCAACCCTCGATCGATTGGGGGGCACATGGGGTATGCTGGTATATAATTTAACACAGGCAATAAGAGCACGAGTTAAAATATCTGTTTTTAGGCTGACTTGTAAATTTTTGAAGTCCAAAAAGGCCATTAAGCTAACTTGTTTGGCAAAGCTTAAGTAACTTGGAATTTTTTAAAATTTCAAGTTAGAAGCAGATATTCGTGTGACAATAAACATTATGCTCATAAAATGTTAAAGCAATAAGAGTGTGAGAAAGTATACTTAGCATGGACTTATGAAATGTCTAGAATTTCAAAGTTAGAAAACTAAGTTCTCATGCAAAAATATAAGGCATACATCAGAGTAACTTTACTATTCACAAAAAACTTATAACTTTTGAAGTCTAAAAAGACATTGAATGTTTTAAGTTAACAAAGAAAAGTAAAGTATAAATGCCAACAGCTCGACGGTATGAGAAAAATATCAAAGCTGCTAAGCAACAATTGTCTTCGCAAGAAAAAGGAGTAAACTAATGGCCAAGTACAAAGTCTAGCTGATCAGGTGCAAAGTTTTCCTGGTCGGGAGAACAGATACAACTTCCCTGGTCAGCTGAGCATATATCACTGGTCCAGTAGGAAACTCTGTTGTTGAGCATGACTAACAAAATGATGAGTTCCTGGAGTAAACCATTTTTTACAAGCCCAAGAACATAAGGGCATGCATCCAAGCGATGAGGTTGCAGGTGTCCGAGTGGCTAGAGGCGTGTCCGAGCGTCCGAGCAGCTGCATGCATCCGAGCGACTGGGGTGCTAATCCGAGGAGCTGCTGGCTGGGCATCCGAGGAGCTGCATCCGAGGGTGCATCCGAGCATCCGAAGTCTTGTGTTCGATCGAGATGTCGGTTGTGTCCGAGCAGCAGGGGGGCGTACGAGTGGATGTGGGCTGTGTCCGACTAGATATGGGCTGCGTCCGACCGGACGGTGGCACTCGTCCGAGCAGCTGGGGTGCGCCTTCAAGGAACTGCCGTCTGTAACCGAGGGGATGCTAGCTGGTCATCCGAGGAGCCTGGTGCTTCCGAGGGTCCGCGTCCGAGGAGTTGAGCATATATTCGGAGTGGTGTCCGAAGAGCCAGGGAGGCATCTAAGCAGCAGGAAACAATACACCCAAGGGTTAGAAGTTAAGAAATTATTTGGGTCCCGGGGACCAAACATGCATTTCAAATCAGCTATTCAAACAAACTCAAAGAATGGAATTTGAAGAAATCAAAAGAAAAGTTCGATCATGGGTTTATTACAAGAGTGAAAATTACCGACTGGATGGATGTTTTTGGATGACCTCAAAAACATTTTGTTAGAAGAAAAGTTTATTATGTGAGTATATCATATAATAAACTTGGGGGGCAAATGTTATCCCCAAAAATTGGAGTTTGATGACGTGGCAATAGAAATGACAAATGGAAAGGAATGGTTGGGTAATATGGCTTAGGAGTGACCCGGTAGACCAGTGAAGAATTTTGACTGGCCAGTCAAGTGTCATGACCGACCAGTCATGACCTTGGGCGACCAGTCACATGTTTGTCTGCCCAGACATGACTTTGGCCAACCAGTCATGACCATGTCCGACCAGTCATGACCTTGGCCGACCAGTCACATATTTGTCTGCCCAGGCATGACTTTGGCCGACCAGTCATGACCATGTCCGACCAGTCATGACCTTGGCCGATGAGTCACATGTTTGTCTGCCCATGCATGACCTTGGCCGACCAGTCAGGTGCATGTCTACCCAGTCAGGTGCGTGTCCGCCCAGTAAAGTGTTTTGTCGACCAGCCTGAATGTGATGTGGATCGACTAGACATAGCAAGGCTACGCAAAAGATCCCAGAAACGGCTTCAACAAGAATCGGTTTTACCTGCACGGGAATCTCTCAGATTATCCGATAAATATAGTGTATCGTTGTATTTTGAATATTATTGTTTATTAAATATAGGGAGAATAATAAAATATCCCGATTATGGGGGACATCATCTGTACGATCCTGAGCCTATAAATACAAGGCTCGTGGCATCATAAAAGAGGTTCTGAATTCAAATTGTCTAGAGAGAGAGTAATTGTATCAAGAGAACTCTTGTATTCTTGTAATCTGAACTTAAGAAACTCAGTTGACTCAGGTTCATCTGATCTTGAGTTTAGATCTATAATCATAACTCTAAGTGGATTAGGCTATTACCAACACATTGGGGCTGAAACACTATAAAAATTGTCTGTGTCGTATTTTTCTCTTGAAGGTTCATTATAGTTTTGACGTCTACGCGTTGTTGGCCAAAAACACGGTCAACACATATAAAATAAAACTTTTCAAACATGCAATAGTTTTGAAGTATGCGCATACTTAAAAAAAATTAGTGTCATAATTTAAAAACATTCAACAAGCTTAAAATAAATTCTTAGTTATCATATGGGTTCTAGTCCCTAAAACATAAATTCCCAAAATGTCGATCCACATGTACATCCTCGCAGATAAACTCCAACGATCACTGATCCACTTAGCCTTTGAGCTTACCTACAACACGAAACAACTAGGTAAGCGAAACGCTTAGTAATAACAACTTAACAAACATAACCACATAAACGGAGCAAGAACTTAAACAAACTGTAACTAGGCAGATAACCAACCAAGAATAAGATTCTGGTGAAACCATACCCTAACATACAATTTAAGAACGTGCGAATGTTCTGGCAAACTTATGGTCATCCCTCATAACCTAAATTCATATCCTGAAAATACACCTACACGCAGAAGATCTTAGAACATACATATAGTCTTAACTGGTAACATACATACTTACTTACTCATTCATCTTAACATACATACTTACTTAGTCATTCATCTTGACATACATACTTACTTAGTCATTCCTCTTGACATACATACTTACTTAGGATTCCGAAGGAACAATCAAACATAACTTCACATATCATAACATATCTTACCATAACGTAGACGGGTGTAAACTAGTTACACAGGTTACCCAAACTCTTAGAAGGATTCAGCATACTTCTTAGTCATAGAGATTTGATTTTGGAATTAACTTACTTATGTGTCACATAGTTTAATCGGAATCTTATGTCACAGGTGTTAAACCGAACTTATTACATATTGTAGTGGCCAACCGACCTTAGTTACATAGTCATCGGTGGCCCAGAATCAACTTACTTATGTGTGACGGAGTTTAACCAGACTCTTATGTCACAGGTATTAAAACGAACTTCTTACATATTGCAGTGGCCAACCGACCTTAGTTACATAGTCACTGGTGGCCCGGAATCAACTTACTTATGTGTCACAGAGTTTAACCGGACTCTTATGTCACGGGTGTTAACCCGAACTTCTTACATATTGTGGTGGCCAACCGACCTTAGTTACATAGTCACTAGTGGCGAAATCCTGCATAATCTCGAATGTTATCAGTTCTAGTACGTAGACCAAATGATACAATGCAAGAAAAAGTTAAGCAAAATATGGTGTATAAACAGAAGGTTTCTTACTTAGTTCATGATGGCTAGCAGGAGTTCATAGTCATCACGTTAGCTAGTCGGACTGCTTACCTTAGTCATGAATATGCGAACCCTCTAGGACCACGGACTTGACTAAACCTTCTAATAGTAGTTCTAATTATTAGATTATATCTTAGTTATCAAAACTAGTCGTGATCGTGTTGTAGCCAAACAAATCATAAGTTGTCTTACTCGGATTCCTTAGCGCTTGCTTGTGGAAATCTTCCAGAAGCGAGCATTCCCGCTTAAATAACACTGTAGTGAAATTACACAGTGACTCGGATTAAACTATGGCATATTCTTATAGCTAATATTCAACGATAGCTACATGAAATAAATTCTTAGAGACTCTATACTATAGCCTCTTATACACTTCACAGTGTATAAGGCCGGATTTCGTTTCAGTCTTTGCGGTATCATAAGAAAATCGGTCTCATCGCAACATGCTCTCTGTGCTGTGCATTTTAATATTCTTTAAATAAAGATCTCCCTTATCGAATAACTCATATTTTGGTTTTAGGAAAAATGAGTTATACTCAACTCATATCTTTAGAAAAATACCAACTTGTCGTCCTTTTATGAAAGTTTATTGTTTTCTATCATTTACCAAAATACCCCCTTTTGACCATTTATAAATAACATCTGACAATGTTATCCCGTTCTCTTAAAGGTTCTACAAAACCTAGGCTCCCATTGACACCAATTTTTACCCATATCCTAGTGTCTCTTTTTATGTTATTTTTTAAAGAAGGGAGATTGGACCCTTAACTTATAAAATGGAAAAAATCCATTTTTCGTTAAGGTTTCAAATTGCTACTTTTCAGTTTTTAGGGAAACTTAGAAAAATTATTTATCTTAAATCGTGACACATTTTTTTCTAAAATTTTACAGGAGTCCTTGTACACATCTTAACTAATTCCCTACAAAATTTTATAATTTTTGGGATAGAAAAAACCCATTCAAAGTGTTAAAGCAATCGGGACAGTGCTTGCTGCCCAGAAGTTTTTCCGAGATTTTATGGTAACTTTGAAAATCTATTTCTCTTACACCATAGTCCAGTTCTTTCTGAAATTTTTCAGAGCTCTTTAAACATCTCTAAATTAGATTCCTAAAAAATTTCATAATTTTTAGAATCATAAAACTCATAAAAATGTTTAAATCAATCTGGGAAGTGCTTGCTGGCCAGAAGTTTAGTTTCCAGATTCTAGGGAAAATTTTGATGAATCATATCTCTTATACCTTAAAATATTTTCCTCTAAAATTTTACAGTGACCCTTATACATGTTTATAATAACACCCTACCAAATTTCATAGGTTTTTTATTAGTAAAACTTGTTCAAAAGTCAAAATAATCTAGGCAGTGCATGCTACCCAGATATTTTCTAGATTTACATCAAAATGCCAAAACGTGCATAACTTGGGTTTAAAAATATATTTTTTGGATTTTCCAAAGCCTAGCATCACGTACTCACACAAAAATATGGAAATACATAAATATTTTTCACAATCAGAGGCAATAGAGTGTGATCTGACCCATTGGAAGCCAAACTACAAAATTTTGGCAGCATGCATTTTTAAACAACCTAACAACAATAAGCATTTATAGCATAACACTAGCCACATGCATGCATGCAAACATCAAATCACACCACCTCAACCTTTAGAAAAAAATTAACTCGAAAAACCATTAAAATAACCTATACAACCAAATTTACCAACATAAATCACAAAAACTGAAGAACAACCATAAATTTCTACCTTTGATGGTTCTAGCTTGGAGATGTGTTTTCCTTAGCTTCCTCAAACTCCACCTTGTGCTCTATACTCTCAAAACCGAGCCCCAGGTTTTACATGCAGATTTTTAAGAAAGGATTAGGGTTAAAAACATATATGAGGGAGAAAACATGCAACTACCAAGATTTCTTACCTTGCTTTCACTTGATCACCAAAGTGCTAAATCCTTGAGATCCTACCAGTACAAGCCTCTCTTGAACCCTAGAACACAAGATCAAATACATGCATGACTATTATCTCACATGAATGCAACATAAATCCTAATGGTTTCAGATTTAAAGAGGAAAAGAGGAGAAGAATGAGGTAGGTTTTGAAACTTACTCTACCCAAGTGTGCTCTTGAGCTTCTCCCTCCTTCAATGGGGAAATGAGTGCTCTTGGCTCATGGTGAGAAAACTTGCAGCAATTGAGAGCAGAGAGACTAGGACTTCAGTTTTGGGGAAAGGAAATGGAAGATGTTGCTTTTGTTTTTGAGGGAAAAGGAAATTTAAAAAAAAATGATTGGAATTGTAAGAGAGAAACGATTAGGGTTAAGCCAATGAGTGGGTAAGGCTTTTACTCTTCCCTAGGGTAGATGTCCTAAGCTCTTGAGAGCCCTAGGCATAGTCTTGCCACCCACCACACCCTCTCTCCTCCCTTGGAAAAGACATTTATGATCCTGCTCATTTTCACCTCTCTCCTTAGACACTCAAGGGCCCTTTGGTAATTATACTTATCTAAAATTTCCTAAAATTTTACCATATAGTTTTTAAATATAACCAAGCTTAATTAATTACACTAAATGTGACCCCAAAAAATATATGTTACATATCACATAATTTTGGTAATTTTATCAAATTGACCAAAATTCCCTTAGAGGCACGAGCAAGAAATTCTCATTCTTAAGCCCGGTTGATTGGAATTCAAACCCCAATCAATTTTTCTTAAACTTATTGGCTCGACTATAAAGTCCCAGTTTCTAGAAAAAATTAATATTTTAAAGCCATAGTATTTCCTATTTAATTAATCTGAGATTTTACCCGATTAGGGTTTTTGACCTGGTCCACGACCAAGGTCTCAGTTTCTAAAAAAAATTGCACTTACCACAATTTTGCTAGCATTCAAACATCACGAACTTCTTGTAACATATAATGTTCCCCCTGAAATAATACATAATACAGGGAATTAAAATACCCACAACTATGGTCTATCGGGTGCCCTAAACGCGGGGTGTTACATAATGCCCAAGGTAGATTAATCTACTATAAATGACATAATTAATTTGAGTATATTGTATGTTAACTATAGTATTGGCTAACGAGACGGAAGTGTTCATGGGAGGATTTCCCGCACGTAGCAAATGACAACTTGTAAGTCTGGTATTTATGTGTCTACAACATGAAATAACTAGTGTATTGTTTGTTAGAAATAATACTTATACACTAATGAGAGATGGATCATTTATAGACAATGACTACGGGTGCTTATGCTCCACGTGAGATATTTGTGGTCTAGGTCGCGACCGTGACAATTGGCCAAGAGATAAGTATATCAGTAAAACTTAGGAGTCTAAACAATGCTAAGGGTGCTTATGCTCCATTGTGATATTTTATTTAGTCTGAATCAATTCTGTGACACTGTTTATTTTTTTTGTCTGGTTAGCTACTGTGACATTTTCCCATAAGATAAGTATGCCAAGTAAACCTAGATGTCTCAATGAGTTGGTGTAAACTTGTGTGTTAGTATGAATGCCCTAGGTAATCGTTGGTTACCCTCGAGAGTGATTTATGGTTTGGATACCATTGCGGAGACTCGGGTCTCCACTCTGGTATGAAGACTATACTAGGGGATATCTTTGGCAACTCCCGAGTCAGTTTCTATTATTATTATTATTATTATTATTTCTTTATCTACTCTGGTCTGAATTTTATGAAGGAAATTTTCTTGTTCCCTGCCAGGAAGAACCTATTCATCAATAACTAGGCATCTTGGGCTTCGGGGAAGTTGCTCGTCCCTGTTTTTCCTTGGTGGTTGCTAGCTCTGTTGACCAGACTTCAGTGGTTGATGTTGTTCATTGTGCCTGATGACCTTGATTCTTCTTAGGAGGCATGGTTAATAAACAACAATTGATTAACAGTGTCCTTGAGTTCAACTCTCAACGAAATCACCAAAATATTGACCACCGATTATGTCAGCGACATAGAGTCAAATAAACGATATGAAATGAGAATTGAACTTAAGAGTATAAAAATGACACCAAGGATTATATAGTGGTTCGGCCCCAGAAATTGGTAATAGCCTACATCCACTTATACTTTTATTATTGTAGTAAATTCCCCAACTCACGACCAGATGAGACTGTGTCAACTGAGTTTCGCAAGCTTGAGAGAATACAAGAATCAGTGTATAAAAGTATGAAGACATCTAGATTTTTGTCTTGAGTTTCAGTGTGTATAATGATATCTTCGCGTAGAAATTGACAGCTTAACCCATAATGATTCACTAAACCCTCTATTTATAGGTTTGGGAATTTACACAAATGGGTTGCGGGCCTTACAAGACTTCTGTTACAAGTAATAATAAAATATTGCATAAATAATACATTTTACATTTGAAATAGGAAATATCTAGTAAATATCTCAGTTCTAACTAATTCTTAGCATTTTTTATGCAGCATTTGACCAACCCTGGTCGGGTAGGCATTGACCAGCCTCGCGGATAGTGTGTAGTAGACTGTTGAGTGGAGCTTTGACTAAGTCTTGACTAGTTGTATGATAAATTTTCCTGCAATTATCTGTCAAATGGTCGAGGGTCGACAAGTATCTTCATAATTATGTTGTCTTTTGGTTGCCCCATCGTCCATAATTCATGCCACATCATCACGCAAGTTGTTAGGAAAAACCCTATTACCTTATTATCTTTATATCATATTAGCATTTACAATCTCTAATTCATTTTATTATATTAATTTTATAAGTATAAATATTTTACTCTTTATTATTAGTGTTTATTATCCTTAATACTTTAAACATACTATATTTCAAATAATTTTATAAATATATTTTATTAATTTTTGTTTCTTAATTTTTTTGTTTTAAATTTTATTAAGGTACCCATGGGTACCCTATATCTATTAGGGTAATGCCCGTACCCTACCCAGAAAATATTATAGGATAATAGTGTAGGATATGGATAGAACTTTGTCTACATGGTAGGGTCGTGGAATAAACATATCCTACCCATATCCTTCCAGTTGTTCTCTTTATTGTATCACCCTACTAATCCAGGATGGTTACACCCTGTATTTAAAATAGTGCTTAACTTGCTAAGCGAGTCATTTGGACTCAAAAGTGTAATTAGAATTAAATTGAGGTTTAGGTGTTAACAATTTTGGTCAAAAGGATTAACTCTTCATTAACACTTTAAACATTATCCCGCAAAAGGTTTTACAAATTATAAGTACATCCAAAGATACAAAATAGTCGGCATAAGCGACAAAAATTGGACTTATAATCTAAGTTACTCAAAATAACTCGACTGTGGCGGCCAAGTCGACCGAACATGCAAGCACCACTCCAAAGCCCTCCAACTCATGGCTGGTAGACTTTCCCCTTGCCCTCACTTGCACCACAGAGCACCCGTGAACCAAGGCCTAGCAAGAAGAGTTCCACAAGACATACATAATAACAACAACATAAACATATAACAATTCATATATTTAACAATTCACGTAACTCATAAGTCATAGCCACATATATTCAATAATCATATTGGCATTCAATATCAACTATACCAAGTAATTTGCATCACTAGCAGCATATGTACGGTTGATGCCTAGTAAAGAGCGTCTCCCGACACTAAGATTACGGTAATAACTGCATACTCACTGAGCAGAGTGTGTCTCCCGACACTAAGCTTACGGTAATAACTGAATACTCACAATTAAATCAATTACTAACAAGCACACAAAAAAAGTAAGCAATAAGAATACCCAACACTAGCTAATTTTAATTTATACGGTCATAATCGTTTCTATATATGATAGGACCAATGCCCACTCTACGTGAAATGCCAACTTTTCTTACTTGAATTCTAGTAATAGCAACAAAACCACCCAAGTGCAATCTTGCTCAAGCGTCTTTAGCAAAACCTAAACACAATCGATCGAAATCGATAAATACCAAGATTATTTTATACTTCTGACTCCAAAATAATCACAACTAAACTTTCTAAGGCTCTAGAACTATAAATTTTTTCACAAGCTTTCCAAACATATAAAGAATGTCCAAATTCGACATCAGGGTCAAAAGTTATGACCTAAATACGAAGCCCGAAAATCTTGACCTAAAATAGGATTGGCACCTCGACACCTAAAAGAGACTTATTTTGAGTCGTGGCGCCCTACTAAAGGGTTGTGGCACCACTAAAGTCAGAGAGCAAATCCTGCTCTTGAGGAAATGCACCCGTGCTGCGACGCTCACCCAGTGGTGCCTCGCCGCCATCGCGATAAACCGAGAAACATGGGTTTTCAGAAACTCAAACCGACACAAATCTTCCCCAAATCACATTTTAGCCAATCTTTCACCAAAATCAAATTTCATAACAACAATACACTCAATATATAACATCCTAACCGTCTTAAAGTCCTGAATTTAGAACCTAACCAAAAACCTCAAATTTGAGCAAGAACAACTCAAAATTATGAAAGACTAAGAAGAATTTTATCTCTACTTGAGCTTTATTTTCTAACTCTTGTGGCAAAAGTGACCTTGGTAGCTCTAACTCCTCCCGAGGTAGATCCGGGTCTTAGGCAATACGTAGAAGAATCCAGTCCCGAGGCAGATCCGGACCCAGAGCCTCCTCTACCTTGTGAAGTCGTTATCTTAGACTCCCCCGCTGAAGCTTCGAGGCTGGAGGTCGTGACCATAGATTCCTCCTCTAGCTCGGAGGGTACGATCCCTTTTAATACATACTTAAGCTCTGCTTTTTTTTTTTGTTTTGCACAAATATTTTTACATGCATATTAATGCTTTGCTGTCTTTGTTTCAACAGAGGAGATGTCGCAGCCCAGGAGCAATGATCTTCGAGCTATGTTCCCTGGAGGAAACCCCTCCTCTGGGTCTTCCGAGCCCATGGTGAAGAGGCTTCGGATGGTGAAGAAAGCCATCGGGACTACCTCCAAGTCTCCTGCAAAGGGGAAAAACCAAGCCCCTGCTGCTCTGGAGAAGGTGCCTCCACCCCCTCTTGCAACAGAAAAGATGATGGCTCCACCTCCCCCACGACCTCCTGTTTCTATTCGGGAACCGGAGGCGTCCGCTGGGACCTTGGCTGCTCTGACCCCTGGAGTTCGCGTCCCGGTCAACCCCCAAGCCTTGGAGAAAGTCCCCGAGGTCTTTAGGGTGACGGTCTACGAAACCGCGACCTACATGGTGGATCATTGCTATAATACCACCTCGAGGGATCTGCGGGAGATCGAGACAAGGAGCCCCGAGAACGTGATGGAGTCTTCATTGGGGATGACCCTCACGGTAAGGTTGCTTTGCCACTGGTACTCCCTGTTTGTTTGTATTATTATTTTTTTCCTAAGGCACTTGCCTTATTATCTTTTGGTCTTGCAGGCAGCTCTGGCCCTTCACCGGAGCATATCTCAGTCCAAGGCTAGGATCGAGGAGATCAGGGGCGAGCACCAAGCTGCTCAGGTTGCCCTCGCGACTGCTCAACAATAGGAAAGGGACGCCAAGGCAGCCCTCGCAACTGCCCAGGAAAACGAGAGGTTCGCGCAGGCTGCTTCGGTCGCTGTGCAAGCCAAGTTGGAGGCATCTTGGACAAAGCTGCAGGAGGCCGAGGTCACCGAGGCCGCCCTAGCCACTGCGAAGTTTGAGCTCAATGAAGCCAAGGCTGCCCAGGCTGCACTAGACGCCGCTAAGGTCGAGGCCGAGGAGGCTAAGGCTGCTCTGGCGGCGGAGAGGGAAGCTTCCAACTCCTCCATGGAGGCTATGTTGTACCACTGCTGGGTCTTCAACCTGGATGGTGACTTCTCCTTCCTGGGGCCGGATGTGTGGGAATCCTTTCTAGAGAATTTCAAAGCTCGCCTTCAACAAGAGGCGCCCTCCAAGACCGGAGAGACTTCCACTGCCACCGAGCAGGATGGCGAGGGGGCGACCTCATCAGAGTGGCCTGGCGGGGCTTAGGAATTTTTCTCCCTTCCTTTTATCATTTATATATTTTTTTTTGTAATTTTATATTATGAGGTTTTTTAACCTCGAGACAATTGATTTCCTCAACTTTATTTCAATTGATTTACATATTTTTGCTCCAACTTTATTTCTCTTCTATGCACTTGGTGATAACTTGGTTTTTGTTGGTGTTGTAATTGGCATCTTATGCTTTTCTAAAAAAAACATGCTAATCAACTTGAACCAACTTCTATGACTTAAGTCCTGGTTGTATCCAGGACACTAATTTAAAAACTTAGTTCGTGTTAATCCTTTATTGATATCTCGTGTTTTTTAAGAAAAACATCGATCAACCAATTTTGAATGGGCCAGTAATATCCTTGCCTCAATATCTTCAGGGCCAAGCTTTGCTTGCCAGTGTGATCTTCGCAAAATCCCTCGTGCACCTCCTGCAAAATGGTCTTCGCTTCGCCTGGCAGAACACACCATAGGAGAGGTAGAGAATGTCTGCGCAGATATAATATCCCATCTATCACTGTATACCTTAGAGCCTGGTAAAGTACCCGCCTTGCATCATTTCGCTCTTCAGGTAACTTTCCTGCTGTAAGATATTCGAGGATGGTGTCATCCAGGTAGGCCTGGCGTTGATCATCTCGACCTCCGCCCCAACTTCCTCTGTGCTCGGCTTCTCCAAGAACTCTACCGGCACTTACCCCAAAGTCTCCGTCTCCCTAGAGGTAGCGAGCTTTGCTAGGGCGTCCGCGTTGGCATTCTGCTCCTGCGATATCTGCTCAATTGAGCCACACTCAAATGCAGACAACTAACTTTTTACCTTGGCCAGGTAAGCATCCATCTTGGTTCCTCGTGCTTGGTATTCCCCTAACACTTGGTTCACCATGAGCTGGGAGTCGCTGTAACACTGGACGGAGCTGGCCTTCAGCTCCTGGGCCACCCTTAGCCCAGCCAGTAAAGCTTCGTATATGGCCTCGTTGTTGGACGCTTTGAATCCGAATCGCAACGCTGAGTGGAATCGATGTCCTTCTGGGGATATCAATATGATTCTAGCCCCGGATCCGTTCTTGTTAGATGAGCCATCTACGAAGACCTTCCATGAGGACTGGGGTAAGGAGGCCTGGGCTAAGGAGGCCTGGGCTGACTGTTCTACAGGATCTTCTCAGAATCCCGTGCACTCTGCCACAAAATCAGCCAGGGCCTGGCATTTTATTACAGTTCGCGGTATGTACAAAATCTCAAATTGGCTGAGCTCAATAGCCCACTTCAATAGAAGTCCTGATGCTTCAGGTTTTTGCAAAACCTGCCTTAAAGGTTGATCGGTTATGACATGTATTGAGTGGGACTGAAAATACGGCCTGAGCTTCCGGGAGGCCGTAATGAGACAAAAAGCCATCTTCTCCATCAATGGATATTGGGACTCAGCTCCGAGAAGCCTCTTGCTGATGTAATAGACTGGCTTTTGAGATCGGTCTTCTTCTCGGACCAATATGACGCTAGCTGCATCTTCCATGACAGCTAGGTAAAGGAAAAGAGGCTCTCCTGCCGTTGGTTTGGATAATATGGGCGACTCGGCTAAATGTGCTTCCGGTCGAGGAAGGCATGCTCGCACTCCTCGGTCCACTCGAACTTCTTATTCCCCCGGAGCAGGTTGTAAAATGGCAGACACTTGTCGGTAGATTTAGAAATAAACCGATTAAGGGCCGCCACCCTTCCTCTCAGGCCTTGAACGTCCTTTTGCGACCGAGGTGAGGGCATCTCGAGCAGTGACCTGATCTTATCGGGGTTTGCTTCGATTCCTCTGGTATTGACAATGAAACCCAGGAATTTTCCAGATGCGACCCCGAAAGTACATTTTTGTGGGTTAAGCCTCATGCCGTATTCTCTCAATATCTTAAAGCATTCCTCTAGATCGGAAACATGGTTATCGGCAGTTTTCGACTTGACCAGAATGTCATCAACATACACTTCCATGTTCTTCCCAATCTGGTTGGCAAACATCCTATTTACCAACCTCTGGTATGTAGCTCTGGCGTTCTTCAGCCCGAAGGGTATGACCTTGTAACAATAAATGTTAGTCGGGGTCATGAAGCTAGTGTGTTCCTGGTCTGCTGGATTCATGGCGATCTGATTATAGCCCGAATATGCATCCATAAAAGACATGAGCTTGTGCCCTACCATGGCGTCCACCAATTGGTCGATCCTCGGCAAGGGGAAGCAGTCTTTGGGGCAGGCTTTGTTCAGATCGGAGAAGTCGATGCTGGTCTGCCATTTCCCGTTGGGCTTCTGGACCAACACAGGATTGGCGACCCAAATCAGGAACTTTGCCTCATGGATAAAGACGCACTTTAAGAGCCGGGCTACTTCTTCTTCTAGGGCCTCAGCTCGGGTTGTTCCTAGGCGCCTTTGTTTCTAGGATTTCTCAGGCACGCTTTTATCCAAGTGGAGGGTGTGCATGATGACACTCGGACTGATCCCCACCATGTCTTCATGAGACCATGCGAACATGTCTAGATTCTCCTGTAGAAACTTAATCAGCTCCGCCTTCCTTTCGCCACATAGACTTTTCCAGAGCTTTACCATTCGCGAGGGATTTTGTGGATCGATATTTACCTCCTCGAGCTCTTCGATAGCTTGGAGCTCGGATTTATCCTCGCCTATTCTGGGGTCGATATCATCATTCAAGACGATACCCTCCCCTTTGGCACTTTGAGGTTTTTCAATCTTAGGACTAGGCACAAGCTCCTGAGATTCCTCATTCCCGCTCTGGACGGTCATCGTTAACTACCCCAGTTTTAATTTTCCCTTCATAGAAATGCTGTAGCATTCCCTGGCAGCAAGTTGATCACCACGGACTGTGCATATCCCTGAGGAAGAGGGGAATTTTAGCATGAGGTGGCGGATGGAGGTAATGGCTTCAAACGCTATCAGTGTAGGTCGACCCAAAATGGCATTGTACACGGCGGGACAATCGATGACCACCAATTCGAGGAGTTTCGAGACTGTCCGAGGTCCCTCTCCCAAGGTGATCACCAGCTCGATCGTTCCTATTTCCGCCGATCCTTCTCCAGAGAATCCGTATAGCATAATGGAGGTGGCTTTTAGCTCGGTGACAGATAGACCCATCTTTTACAATGTAGACCGGAACAGTAGGTTTACCGAGCTTCCATTATCGACCAGTACTCTCCTAACCCTCTGATTAGCGAGCTGAACGGCTACGACCAGAGGGTCGTTATGAGGGAACTAGACGTGGCTGGCATCTTCTTTAGTAAATATTATTGGTTGCCTCTCCAATCGTTGCTGCTTTGGTAGATGCTGCTCAGGGACGAACTCCACTCCATTATGAGCCTTAAGTTCGTTGATGTATCTTTTCTAGGCACCTCTGCTCGTGCCAGTCAGATGGGGACCTCCGGAGATCGTGGAGATCTCTCCTCCTATCATGGGAGGAGGGACGTCCTGATCCACCCTTGATCCGGGCTGACTTACAGGGACTTCCGGAGCTGGATGGCCGGCGGGAACTCTATTCCGCGCATATTGAGCCAAGGGTCCGGCTCTGATGAGAGTCTCGATCTCATCCTTCAGGTGCTTACAATCATCGGTGTTGTGGCCAATGTCGTTGTGGAACCGACAAAACATAGAGGGGTCTCGCTTACCCTTTTGGTGCTTCAACGGTTCAGGCTTCTTCCAGGGGAGGCGAGCAGAATTTTCTAGGAAGATGTTCTCCCTAGAGTGGGTGAGCTCAATATAAGTCGCGTAGACCGGCTTGAATTTTTCTATGGACTTGTTCTTCTTTGGGCTGTGCTGCCTGCCCTCGCTGCTCCCCTTTCTCTTGCCTCCACCAAACCGGTTATTCTATGTAACGGTTTGTGTCACTGTCACGACATCTGTTCCCACTCCAACGGGCTGTTCAGGAGCCTGGCTGGTTCCCGCGGCTGATGCTTGCACCTCCTCCAGGTTGATCCATCCCTGGGCCCTATTTAGAAATTCATTTACAGTGCTGACTCCCTTTCTTTGTATTTCTTCCCAGAGTCCGCCTCCGACGAGGATACTAGTCCTCAAAGCCATGAGCTTGGAGCTGTCATCTGCGTCTCTGGCCCGAGTAGCGACGTTTGCGAATCTGCTCAGGTAAGCCTTCAGAGGCTCGTCAATCTGCTGCCTTACGTTCGCCAGGGTATCGGCCTTGACGCGGGCAGCTTGAGAAGCTCGGAAGGCCCTCTTAAAGTCAGCAGAGAAGGTTTTCCACAAGCTGATTGATTGATTTTTACTCTGTTTGAACCATTACCTGGCCGACCCGGTCAAGGTGGAAGGAAATATTAAACATCTCAGCTCGGGACCAATGTTGTGGGCCATCATTAGGGTGTTGAACATGCCCAGATGATCTGACGGGTCCCCGTCTCCGTTTAATTTGGACAAGTGAGGCATACGGAAACCAGGTGGATACACTGTTGCTGCATGCTGGGGGCGAAGAGCTCAAGTTCATCCCTTGAATCATATTCATCTTTTTCTTTTTCTGATAAGAGCTTTCTCATCAGCTCCTCCATCTAAGCCAGGCGCTCAAGGGTTTTGTCCTGACTTCCTTGGTTGTTCCGGGGCTGTTCAACAACTCTGGATCCATTGTACGCATTTGGCGGGTTATTGTCCCTCCTATCTTGAGATAGGTTATATGGGACGTTCCCGCTGTCACATACTTCAGACACGTCTTCCTTTTAGCGAGCACGGCTGCCATTTCCAATTGGGTCTCCTCTCTGAGAATTTAGGTGATCTCGGAGGTCGCCCTCGGGGCGGCCTGGAGACTTTGCGCCGAGCTCAAGCGTTGGCACAGGCCTCCGCCAGATAGATCACTTCGATGACTTCTGGTCCAGTAGTTTCCATTTGATAAGCTCGGAGCCCGTCGCTGGGGATGAGGATCCGAGACTTCTCTGGGTGCCCGGCTACGATGGGATACACTGTTGCTGCTATGCTGGGGGCGAAGAGCTCAAGTTCGTCCCTTGAATCATATTCATCTTTTTCTTTTTCTGATAAGAGCTTTCTCATCAGCTCCTCCATCTAAGCCAGGTGCTCAAGGGTTTTGTCCTGACTTCCTTGGTTGTTCCGGGGCTGTTCAACAACTCTGGATCCATTGTATGCATTTGGCGGGTTATTGTCCCTCCTATCTTGAGATAGGTTATATGGGACGTTCCCGCTGTCACATACTTCGGACACGTCTTCCTTTTAGCGAGCACGGCTGCCATTTCCAACTGGGTCTCCTCTCTGAGAGTTTAGGTGATCTCGGAGGTCGCCCTCGGGGCGGCCTGGGGACTTTGCGCCGAGCTCAAGCGTTGGCACAGGTCTCCACCAGATAGATCACTTCGATGGCTTCTGGTCCAGTAGTTTCCATTTGATAAGCTCGGAGCCCGTCGCTGGGGATGAGGATCCGGGACTTCTCTGGGTGCCCGGCTACGATGGGAAGGTCCAGCGGAAGGAGGATTTCTCCTGCTGCTCCCGTGAGCCGGAATGTCTCGGACTGGTCGAGGAGGAGAGGGGTATCTTATTGGTGAAGGAGGATGTCTGACCGGGGATGCAATCCTAGTCCTGTCAGGGCGGATCAAGTTAGGTCGCAGCCGCCCCACTCTACCATCCTCCACGTCCTGTGCTCGGCGGTCTGAGCGGGGTGCAGGACGGCTGGCCGGGGCGGGCTGTCGTTGCGAGCCCTCCCCGGATCTCCTTCACGGGCTTCCTCGAGCCCTCCTAGGTGCGTTCGAGGGCAGAAGAGAGCTGGGAGTGGAGGTCCAGACCGATCGGCTATACTGCTGCTCGACCCTAGGAAGTTCCTCAAATGTTGTCTCCCGGTGGTGTGACGTGGGAGTAGAATTTGATGTTGGGGGTCTGACCGACAGACTAGGCTTGGAATGATTACCCTGGTGGGACTTATGAGTCTTGCCTTGCCTCTTTCCGACGTTAGCATCGGTTGTAAGAGGGGGTAGTCGAGCCAACACCTCTTGAATCTGCTTGTTTGCTTTCACCATCTAACTCCTCAATTGTGCCTTTTCCATTTCCACCACCATGTAAAAATCCGGGTTTGGATTGGGCGGCCGAGGAGCTGAACTTCCAGTGTCATCTTGGCCTATTGGCTGCTTGTCCGGCCGCTGCTGAACCTCAGGGTTCTGATCATCGGACATGGAGGCATGGTGGGCCTCCTGGCCATCACGTTGGTCCGCCTCGTTACCATGTCTTGAGCGAGTGACTACCATGGTTGGGTATTTGCGATAGCACCAATCTAACTGCTCTCAATGAAAGCACCAAACTGTTGACGCGGTTCTTCGGCAACAGATAATTATAAGAATAAGGAGAGGGATTAGTGCTAAATAATAAACCGAAATAGATGGATGATCTCAAAGTAAAATGATAACACGAATACTTTTTTAGGTGGTTCAAAGGTTAAAATCCTTCTAGTCCACCAGCCAATATTATTGATATCTCTATGGTATTCTTTACAGGGTATTTCTTTACAAATTAGAAGCCAACCCTTTGCAACTCCCAGGGTCTCCATATTTATAGGGAGAGGGCACCTGGGTGTTGGCAAAGGAGGTCATCTCGTGACCTTCTTACCCATCATGTCACTTTTGTGACATTCATGATTAATTCCTAAAACCTCACAATGAAGTGTGGTCTAATCAATAGGTAAGGGGGATAATGGGCCGCATGGCCCAACCCAGTCGTGGGCGCCTGAACACACACGTTTAGGCTGCGTGTCCGAGAATGAAGGAATGGAGTATGCACGTGATGTCTGATATATACACGTTTACATTGCATGGTTGACTTTATAAAAGGTTAGAGGTGCCAACTCAAGCTCGTACCCCGAGCTTGATATAGTCTCAGCCATTGGTGTCCACATTGCTGATCTGACGCCTTAGTAATCTCACTAAACCTTTGGCTACCTCGAGCTAAAGGGGGAGAGCCTTGTAATAGTAGCTCCGAGTAGGTGCCTTCCACGTGGATGATATAATTATGCCCTTTCTCAGCTCGCTAATAACTCGTGGATATTTAGGGCGTACAACTGCGATGGACTGGAAAAAATTTAGGCACTTGTTTAATGAAAGATTTTATTGTGATGGATTGAAGACTGCTAAGACAAATGAATTTCTGAACCTGGTTTAGGGAAATACAACAGTAACAGAGTATGTTAACATATTCGATGGGTTGGCCAAGTTTTCTTTTTATATGATACACACGGATGTAGCTCTGAAGGAACGATTTATTTAGGGATTGAATCCCAGAATAGTTCAGGGGTAGGGAAGGCTCTTGTTGTTGAGAGAACAGGAAATGAGATTGGGAAGGAAAGTTCTGGAAAGTGTGGAGCTTAGACAGTGATACCTCTGTTTATTGGATCGGGCAAGGATGAGGATTGGAAAACCTACCCGACATGCGTTCGATGTAAGAGACGCCACTTAGGAGAATGTCAAGCAAGGGCATGTTTCTTATGTGGGATGTTTGGGCACCTCAAGAGGGATTGCCCAAGGCAAAGGAAGGATAGCCAAAAGGGGCGGACAGCTCAATCCCAACTTGAGTGTTCATTCTGACACAGTCAGAGACTGAGACTGAGACTTGGGTTGGTTCCTCAATGGTGGCAGGTCAGCTTTTTAATTCTGATTTTTGTATTATGTTGAATGGTTTTGGTGCCAAGTTGCTCTTTGCTTTGTTGCATCTAGAGAGGCATAGACTTGATATGTAGAATACATGGTTATGTTGTGATGAGAATGTGGTACTTTATTGGTAATTTTAAGAGATGAGTTAGGTTATGGTGAGAAGGGACTCATCAGTTGATTTGATAGAGTTGGTTATGACCAACTTAGATATGATCCTAGATATGGATGGGTTAGTTGAGTTTGGGGCAATGATAGATTGCAAGGAAAAGATGGTAACTCTTGGACTTGAGGGTGAGAAACCCTTGTATTTGTTGGCACTGTGGATGGACCCCTTATGCTTATGACATCTGTACTTAGAGCTAAAGACTTATTGCAGGAGGGATGCATATGACTCTTAGCAAGTGTGGTGGATACCACTCAGGCCGTGTGAGTGGGACCAGGATAGACTGGATTAGCATGTGAGTGTTTGGATGTCTTTCCAGGGATTTGTCATGGTTACCTTTACACAAAGAGATAGAATGATAATTAGGTTGGTGCCAGGGACGGAACCAGGTCGAGGGCACAGTATTGAACGGCTTCAGCAGAGCTGTAGGAACTAAAGGCTCATATATTAAGTAAGAAGATATTCTTTAAGTTGGATCTTCAATCTGGTTATTACCAGCTGAAGGTCAGGGAGAAGGATAAGCAGAAAACTGCCTTTTGTATTAGATATGGGCACAAGGAGTGTTGAATCATGTCTTGTGTATTTGATTAATGCCTTGGTTGTTTTGATGGACCAGATGAATAAGGTATACATATTTGAATTAATTTGTGATCGTCTTGATTGAAAATATTGTGATATACTCTCAGTTAGAGATTGGCCATGGCCAAGGAACACCACAGATGTAAGGAGTTTCCTTGGACGGGCAGGATATTACATGTGCTTTGTGGAAGAGTTCTAAGTCTTCCTACAGATGAGAACTAGTTTATAAGTTATTATGACATCTCATTGATAGAAAGGTGATTGTCTATGCATCATGTTAGTTGAAGGATATGACCAGAACTGAAGTAGAGTTACTAGTGGGCTAGTTGGTAAACATTATGTTTGAGTTTACTCTTGTAGAGAGGTTCAAAGGAAAACAGTTAAGTGACCCACATATGAAAAGGATTAAGAGGAATGTCTTAGATCAAATAGCTAAGTATTATGCAGTGTGATTCAGTTTGTTTCGTTATGGACTGGTATATAAAGTCAGCTCACTTTTTATCAGTAAGGATGAATGATACAGTCGATAGGTATGCAGATCTTTGTGAGAGAGATAGTACGCCTTCATGGAATTTGAGGTCTATCTTGTTATAAGAGGACCCTGCATTTACATCCAAGTTTTGGGGAATGTTTCAGAAGGCAATGAGTATACAATTGGAGTTTAGTACATATTATTATCCTCGGATTGATGGTAAATCAGAGGAAGTTATCAAGTTATTGGAAGGGCATCTTATGAGATGTTGTATAGTAGGAAATGCATATCGCTCAATCATTGGGATGAGATGGGTGAGATGTTATATTTGGATCCTGTGGTGGTTTAGAGGATCATTGAGGCTATTGAAAATATTAGAGCTTGGATGCTTGCTTTTCAGAATAGACAGAAAAGTTATCTTGATCTGAAATGCAGGAACATGGAGTTCCAAGTGGAAGATTGTATCTTCCCTAGAGTATCACCATGAAAAGGGGTGAGGAGATAAGGGAAAGTTGAGCCCTAGATTTGTGTGACCGTTTGAAATCTTGGATAGGATAAGTCAGGTGGCCTATAGATTGGCCTTATCTTTGGCATTGTTGGCCGTATACAATGTGTTTCATATTTCCATGTTGAGGAAACATGTGGTAGACAAGACTCATATGTTGAGTTATGAGGATCAGAAATTTGAGGCTGAGTTATCCTGTGAGGAATAGCCAGTCCAGATATGAGACAGAAAGAACAAGGTTTTGAGAAACAAAGTTGTACCTTTGGTTAAGGTATTATACAAAAAAAAATAGTAAGGTCGAGGGAGCAACCTGGGAACTGGAATCAGATATGCGGGATTGATATTCCGAGTTATTTAGATAAAATTTTGAGGATGAAATTTCTGTAAGGAGGGGATAGTTTTAACGTCCCAAATTTCCTAATAAGGCTTAGGGCCTTGGTTAGGGGGGCAAGATGGAAATTTATGGAAATTATGTGATTATATGATATATATAAGTGTATCATTATGTGATTATGTGAGTTATATTATAATATGTCTTGATATGCATGTTTCAGTATATTGAATATGCATGTGGGCCTATTTCTGATAAATTGGGCAATTGTTGTAATTTGGCCTATTTTGGGTATATTTGGCATATATGTGATATATGTGTGTGTGATACCACATTATTATGTGGATATATATTTGGGTTACTCGGCACGAGATGATCCTAGGGAGTAAGCTAATGGAAAAGTCCCAACGGGGCCCATACTTGACTCGGAGTGAGTCAAGGGGTATATTGGGTATTTAGCACATTATCTAGATAGGGGGTAATGAGAATAAATATTTGATGATATATTCGAAGTTAGTGAGATCAGGAGGGAATTCTGGAAATTTTGACTATTTTACTCCAGGGGGCGTTTTTGGGACCCCGAGCATTAGGATTTACTTGAGGTTACTTAAGCATGAAGTAGCCTGTCAAAAACATAAGAGAGCGTTCAGTATGTTCTCTCTCTCTCTCTCTCCCGTTCCCTTTTTGAGGTTCTTTAGCATTTTCGAAGGAAACTTGAGTTTTAGGACTCGGATTCAACCAACGATCGAGTCATAGCGATTCTAGGGAAGATTAAAAGCTTATTAGCCAGATGATTTAATTGGGAAATGACTCAATCAGAGGTAATCCAAGTTTTGATTTTTGAGCTTTCGAGTTTTTAAGCGTTGATTGGATTTTATGTTTTGATGAGTTTTTGAGTAGTTTAAAGTTTAGATTTTGATGGTTTTGGGAAATTGAGATGTTTGGGAACTTTGATTTTGGGATTTGGAGATGTTCAAATAGGATTTTGGAAGATTTTTAAATGAAGAAAATGAAGGTTTTGGCTGGGTTCGTGGTTGGGCCGTGGCCTAGGCTAGATGAAGGAGGAGGCCTGCTATTTGGGCATTTAGGGCCGCGACGCAGGGTAGGTGCGCTGCGCGAGCGAGGCACAGGCAGAGAGAGAGAGGGGGCTTTCCCTCTATTTAGAGGTGGGCCGTGACTCAGGGCTGGCGGGCCGCAACCCTTAAGGGTAGTTTTGGCCATGTTGGGATTTTATTCATGGGAACTTAAACCTAAGGGCTCAGGATCGATCCTACTACCCGGTTTTGAAGGATTCGACGTCCTGGAGGCTAGGACTTGGTCCTAGAGTCTTTATTTACTCGTTTTTTAAGGGATTCTATATTACGGTTGTGACTAGGTGTTCGCTAGGGGTTCAGAATTAGGATCGGGTTTGAGGGTCGTTTATTGGTATGCTTGGACCAAAGATAAGAAAACTGCACCCAGTATGTGATGCATGTGATACATGTGATTATGGCATGGCATGAACGTTGAATATGGAATTGTTCAGAGCTTGAGTCTCTGTAAATGTGCATGATTATGATTATGCTTGTGATTATCGATTAAGCATGTTGAATGCCTTATATCTAGATATCTGACATATGACATATGTCTATTTGCATTACCTCAATGAAGAAGAACTGACTTATCAGTCAGAAACAACAACAATTATGAGTACTAGTTGTAAAGCTCTGACTTATTAGTCATGAGCGGCAATAGTGTTGAGTGCTGCTCTAAGAGCATTGACTTATTAGTCAAGAACAATAATAGTGCTGAGCGATGGTCATAAAGCTCTGATTTATCAGTCATGAGCAGCAATAGTACTGAGTGTTGATCGAAGAGCATTGACTTATTAGTCAAAAGTGGCAATAGTGTTGTGCACTGGTCGTATTGGTTAGGCTAACCAGAAACGCCAAGTACGCTTATAAAGAGGATATGGCTAAGAGACCTGTAATGCCCTACTACCTTAGAGCCATTACTAAGTGAGTTTAAATCGTGCTTATAACTCGCCAAAGGAGGTTTTCAGAACAAAAGTGTGACTAAGCTAAAGTCAAAGTCATAATCTTTGAAAATAATCTCATATCATTGAAAATTATAAAAGTTTAACATTTGGGATCCCCAAAATACATTTTAGAAATATTTACAACTCAAAATATAAACACAGTCATCTAAACGACAAAATCCAATTTTATACATTCATTTTCGAAAAATGCCCATGACCGTGGCAGTCAGGCTGACCAAACATGTACACGCCGCCTCACACTTGCCATACTCAAGATTGGTTGAATTTCTCCTTGCCCTTACCTGCACCACAGAGCACCCGTGAGCCAAAGCCCAGTAAGAAAACTCACAAACAGACAACATATGCATATCAAACACTTATCAGTTAAACAGGCCATCAACTGGCTAAACACATACGGCCACGTCGTCCCAGGCGCCTTACCATGCCCTGGATTCGCGGTCTATACCGTGAGGATATCCCAAGTATCCTTTAGGATCTATCCTAGCAACTCGCACTCCGCGTGCTAAACACTGCTTCTGGTCCTGGCCCCTTGCCGCACACGGCCTTGCACTCCACGTGCCTATAGTCGTTCCTAGCCCATTACCGTTCTCGGCCTTGCACTCCACGTGCCTATCGCCGTTCTCGGCCCACTACCATTCTCGGACTTCGCCGTTATCGGTCTCCACCATGCTCGGCTCACGTCGTACAATCAACACATTCACCTATGATAAAGCAAATCAACAAACTAAGCATACATAACTCAATCAAAGGGTCAAACCCCACAACACAGTCATACAGGGCCAAGCCCTACAACTTATGCTCTACGGGAAACAGTAGTTTTCTTACCTGTGTCCTGAGCTTCTTACGCACCAAAGTCATGAGCATGGTCCTCTATACCGAGCCTCTCCGATAACCTAGTCACAACACATATAAAACACTCTTTAATACTAACCAATTCAAAACCATTTCTGGGAACCAATCCCGTACACTTGGGACCTCCAATTTCCCAAAACAAAGTACCAAAAACATCCCCTGAACCCCCTGACCAAAAGCCCTAAAATGCAAAATTTCCCTTGCCCAAAACTGGCCTAGCGTTGCGGCACTACTTATTGAGGGCCGCGGCACCCAGAAGGGTTTCTGATGCCTGATGCTGTCTTCTGCCGCGGCACAGAAGAACAAGGCCGCGACGCCCCTACGCAAACCCAGAATTCTGTGTTTTCCCCTGCATTTTCCCCGAGCCAAAACACTCCCAATTCAACCCCAATGCATACCTAGACCCCAAAATCAATCCAAAACCTCAAATAAACCATCTAGCAACTTAGAAACACCAATAACAAGTCTGAACATAAAATCAAACTCATGATTCACACTTTGGTTTCAAATTTCAGAAACTTAAACCAAGGCTTATAAAACTTAAACCCTGCCATAAACAACTTCATAGATGCATAAAATCCTTACCTCAATCAAGAATTTGACCTTAAGCTTCCTTTGATTCCAGCTTCAAGCTAAATCCTCTTGTTTCTCAAACTGAATTCTCATACAAACCAGCCGCAAGCCAACATTTAATTTTCATGCTCACACTCTAAAAATCAAGCTGGGAAACTTAAAAAAAAACAGAGATAGATCCTTACCTCTGAATAATTCTTGACCTGTGTTTGATTTTAGTTGCCTCAAGCTACTTTGAAGCTCCTCCTAAGCCTCAAACAACCAGCTCCCTTCCTTTTCCACTTTTCCTTCTAGGTTCTTAGGTTTCCTTTCTCTTTCAGCCAAAACAGAATTTGCCTCAGTATAAAAACGTGAATGACTTTTTCATCTCAGCCAAACCTATCTAAATTCTTGCCAAAAGACCATTTTACCCTTCCATCTAATTCCCTTTCTAACTAGACCCCAAGGGCATCCTAGACACTTCACATTCCTTACAAAGGTACCATTTTACCACCTTAAGTAGTTATCCTTAGCAGTTACCAATGGTTACCCAAGTTACCAAAATGTCACTAACAATTACTTACAAATTCCCAATCTCAAGTTATAATATTCATTAAATACCCCTAGGCCCTTCCCGAACCGAGTATTTAATCCCGTTGTGACTTTTAAACTAATTAGCTCCCTAGGACCATCTCGGCACATGCATCACAATTATATCACCATTATGCCATAAATTTCACATATATTACATTTATGCCATCAACGGGCTAAAATTACCAATTTACCCCTAACAAACAAATGGGGCCCACATGCATATTTTTTCACCTAGACATGCATTCTAAACCCATATTCATTTAAATTCATATATTATCATGTTAAATCATTTATTGCCCTCCAGGCACGCTAATCAAGGTCCTAAACCTTATTAGAAATTGGGGATGTCACAACTATCCCCTCCTTATAGAGATTTCGTCCTCAAAATTTTCTGAACAACTCGGGATACCGCTCCCGCATGTCAGATTCAAGTTCCCTTGTTGCCTCCTCAACTTTGCTGTTCCTCCACAGCACTTTCACCAAGGCGATGGTCTTGTTCCCAAAACCTTATCCTTTCCGTCAGGAATCTGAACTGGCTTCTCCTCATAGGACAAATCCTGGTCCAGCTCCAAACTCTCATAACTCAGCACGTGAGTTGAATCTGATACATACTTTCGGAGCATGGACACATGAAAAATATTATGAACCCCTGATAAGGCTAGAGGCATCGCCAACCTGTAAGCTACCCCCCAACTCGCTCTAGAATCTCAAAGGGTCCAACAAACCTAGGGCTCCGAACACTGAACCGTTTCACTCCTCTCAGAGGTGAAACCCTAAGGAACACATGATCACCAACCTAAAATTCTACACTCCTGCATTTCAGGTCTGAATAACTCTTCTGGCGACTCTGGGAGGCGAGCATTCGTGCTCTGATCTTCTCAATCGCCTCATTGGTCCTCTGAACCATCTCAGAACCCAAATAACTTCTCTCACCCGTCTCGTCCCAATGGATAGGGGATCTGCACTTCCTCCCATATAACATCTCATACGGAGCCACTCCAATAGTCGCTTGATAGCTGTTATTATACGAGAACTCAATCAGAGGAAGATACTTGATCCTAGATCCCCCAAAGTCTAGTACATAGGCTCGCAACATGTCCTCTAATATCTGAATCGTCCTCTCAGATTGTCCATCTTTCTGAGGATGATAAGCGGTACTAAACCATAACTGCATGCCCATAGCCTTCTGTATGCTCTCCCAAAACTTTGAGGTGAAGATGGGGTCTCTATCAGACACTATCGACCTCGGAGCACCATGAAGTCGAACAATTTCCTTTACATATAATTCAGCATACTGCTCCACAGTATAAGTTGCTTTGACAGGAAAAAAGTGGGCTGACTTGGTATACCTATCCACAATCACCCACACCGAGTCATGTTGTCCCATAGTTCTCGGCAAACCAACCACAAAGTCCATGTTAATGTCCTCCCATTTCCACTCCGGAATCCCTAGAGGCTGCAGTAATCTCGCTGGCCTCTGATGCTCAGCCTTAACTTGCTAACATGTTAAACACCTGGTCACGTAATCCACCGCATCCCTTTTCATGCCCGACCACCAGTATAAAACTCTCAAATCTTGGTACATCTTCATCGTACCTAGATGTAAAGAGTAGGGAGTGGTATGTGATTCATCTAGAATCTCCTGTCGAATAACATAATCGATTGGAACACAAATCCGACCCTTGTACCTCAGTAACCTCATCTCTGAAATGGAAAAGTCCTTAGTCGCTCCGACTAAAACATTCTCTCTGTGACCTCGTAACTGGGAATCCTTCCCCTGCGCCTCCTTAATTCTCTCAAGAAGTGTAGACTGAAGGGTGATTTTGGCTAACCGGCCAACCACCAACTCTATTCCCGCTCTGGTCATCTCCTCAGCCAGCTTATCAGATATCTGCCTTGAACTGAACAACTTTCCTGGGCCTCTCTGACTCAATGTATCAGCCACTACATTAGCCTTCCCAGGATGATATAGGATATCACAGTCATAATCCTTAACAAATTCCAGCCACCCCCTCTAACACATATTTAGGTCCTTCTGAGTAAAGAAATACTTCAGGCTCTTATGGTCGGTGTATATCTCACACTTCTCACCATAGAGATAATGTCTCCAAATCTTAAGTGCGAATACCACCGCTGCTAACTCCAAATCATGTGTAGGATATCTCTGCTCATATTCCTTTAACTGCCTCGACGCATAGGCTATCACCTTACTAGCTTGCATTAACACGCACCCCAAACCCTGTCTGGATGCATCACAATAAACTACAAACTTCTCATTATCTGTTGGCAGACTCAACACTGGCGCAGTGATCAGTCGTCGCTTCAACTCTTTAAAACTATTCTCGCATCTGTCTGTCCAGACATACCTTGTCTTCTTCTTTGTCAACTCTGTCAAAGGCGTAGCTATTTTGGAGAACCCCTTAACAAACCGCCAGTAGTATCCTGCCAACCCCAGAATACTCCTCACCTTAGGAACATTGCTCGGTCTAGGCCAATCTCTAACTGTCTCAATCTTACTTGGATCAACCAGAATCCCCTCCTTACTGACGATGTGACCCAGAAACGAGACTTGCGGTAGCTAAAATTCACACTTGCTGAACTTAGCATATAACTTATGCTCCCTTAACCGCTGCAAAACCAACCGCAGATGCTGCTCGTGCTCTGTCTCTGACTAGGAGTACACTAAAATATTGTCGATGAATACAATCACGAACTTATCTAGATAATCCTTGAAAATCATATTCATCATATGCATAAAAGATTCTGGAGCATTCGTTAATCCAAAGGACATAACTAGAAATTCATAATGTCCATACCTTGTGTGGAAAGCGGTCTTTGGTATGTCCTCCTCTTTAATCCTTAGCTGATGGTAACCTGACCGGAGATCAATCTTAGAAAACACCGTACTCCCTTGTAACTGGTCAAATAAATCATCAATCCTAGGAAGTGGATACTTGTTCTTAATGGTTAACTTATTCAGCTCCCTGTAGTCAATGCACATCCTAAAAGATCCATCCTTCTTCTTAACAAACAACACCGGAGCACCCCATGGCGAAAAAATCGGTCTGATGAACCCCAAATCCAATAGCTCCTGTAATTGAATCTTTAACTCCTTTAAATCTGCTGGAGCCATTCTGTAGGGCACTCTAGATACTGGCTCCACCCCAGACGCTAACTCAATAACAAAGTCAATCTCCCGCTGCGGCGGCAAGCCTGGCAGATATGCTGGAAATAGGTCTAGAAATTCACACACCAATCTAGTCTCACCTAGTCCAACCGCTCAACCTTAGAGGTGTCCACAACACTTGCTAGGAATCCTATGCAACCTTCCTACATCAGGTCTCTAGCTTTTAATGCTGAAATAATAGGTATTCATGGTCCACCAGACATCCCCATGAACACAAAGGGTACCTCTCCATCTGGTTCAAAAGTCACCATCTTGCACTTGCAGTCAATCGATGCCCCATATTTCGCTAACCAATCCATTCCTAAGATCATATCAAAGTCATCGATCTCAAGCTCAATCAAATCAACAAATAATTCCCTACCATCTACCTCTACTGGTAATGCCCTAATCCATCTCCTAGAGACTACCAGTTCCCCAGTTGGCAACAAAGTCTGAAAACCCCTAGCATACACAATACTAGGTCTACACAGCAGATCTATCACCCTAGCAGACACAAACGAATGGGTAGCTCTTGAATCAAACAATGCAGTATAGAAAGATCCAGCACTAGAAATCTGACCTGTCATAACTGAGGGGCTAGCCTCCGCCTCAGTCCGAGTCAAGGTAAACACTCTGGCAGGAGCGAGACTATCTCCCTGCTTCGGATCCTCCTTCCTGACTTATGGGCAGTCCTTCTTCAAATGATTGGCACTCCCACAGACAAAACAGGCCCTGATCCTGCACTCACCCTGATGTCGTCGTCTGTACCAAGGACACACTGGGAAACTCCTCCAATTGTCACCCCCGCTCTGGTGGCCACTGAAAGCACCCCGTGCCCTCCTATCAGAACTGGGAGGAACGAAAGAATTTGGGGCCTTCCTCTTCTACTCACTGGGGCCACTACCCCGACTGGATCCAACAAAAGGAGGCACTATCCTCCTAGCATCGCGCCTAACAGCGCTCTCTCTCCATATCTGATCTTCGACTCTCTCTACAGTAAGGGCTTTGTCCACTGCCTGTGCATAGGTAGTAGTCACTGGATCCAATGTAATGTTCACATCACGGGCAATCATAACATTCAGCCCTCGCACAAATCTATCTCTCCTTGCTGCATCAGTCGGCACTAAGTCTGGCGCAAATTTTTCCAATCTATCAAATCTCACAGCATACTCAGTCACAGTCAACCGGTTCTGAGTTAAGTTGAAGAACTTGTCAACCTTTGCAGCTTGGACTGCTACACTATAATACTTCTCGTTGAAGATATTCTTAAATTCTTCCCAAGTCATGACTGCCACATTCCTTCTCTGAACCATAACATCCCACCAAATGCAGGCATCCTCTCTGAACATATAACTGGCACAGGCAACCCTCTCGTTTCCCTCAACCCTCATGAAATCCATGATAGAGGAAACCATATTCATCCACTGCTCTGCCCACAGTGGGTCTGGTCCACCCTCAAAGGTGGGAGGATGCTGCTTTCTGAATCTTTCATACAAAGGTTCCCACCTGTTCTCAACCACAGGCTGAACCGGCACCGGCGTTGCACCCTGCTGAATTGGCAGCCCAGTGACCTGTGGAGGGGCCTGCTGCCTCAACTGATGTAGTTCTCCCTCTGTTCTCTACAATCTCGCTTCCATTTCAGCAAACATTTCTTGCCAATTCTGTGGGGCAGGTGGAGGGTCTTGACCCTGATTGTCATCCTCGGCCCGACTGTCGCGGAGTCTTGATGATTGACGAGGCATCACAACTATATGCCTGCAATCAATGACGCCGCTCATCAGGCATGATAACAAAGTCCAATACCACCTCCCAATCACAACAGCTAACCATGAATAGCAATCCAGATAACATACAAATAACATATAGCACACAACGGGCCATGCCCTGTCATCATGCATATGTTAACTAATTCATCATGCTCTATTTGAAACAAGCAGGCAAACAGGGCATTCAAGTACATATTCAAGCATATTAATCAACCATACCAACCAACCCTGAGTCGAGCTTGCCACTGACAGCGAGCGTACATGTTTGGTCAATCTCCAGAACCAATAAACCTTGGCTCGCTTTGATACCAAGTTGTAACGCCCTACTACCTTAGAGCTGTTACTAAGTGAGTTTAAATCGTGCTTATAACTCGCTAAACGAGGCTTTTAGAACAAAAGTGTGACTAAGCTAAAGTCAAAGTCATAATCTTTGAAAATAATCTCATATCATTGAAAATTATAAAAGTTTAACATTTGGGATCCCCAAAATACAGTTTATAAATATTTACAACTCAAAATATAAACACAGTCGTCTAAACGACAAAATCCAATTTTATACATTTATTTTCCAAAAATGCCCCTGACCGTGGCAGTCAGGCTGACCAAACATGTACACGCTGCCTCACGCTTACCATACTCATGATTGGTTGACTTTTTCCTTGCCCTTACCTGCACCACAGAGCACCCGTGAGCCGAAGCCCAGCAAGAAAACTCACAAACAGACAACATATGCATATCAAACACTTATCAGTTAAACAGGCCATCAACTGGCTAAACACATACGGCCACGTCGTCCCAGATACCATGCCCTGGATTCGCGGTCTATACCGTGAGGATATCCCAGGTATCCTTTAGGATCTATCCTAGCAACTCGCACTCCGCGTGCTAAACGCTGCTTCCGGCCCTAGCCCCTTACTACACACGGCCTTGCACTCCATGTGCCTATCGCTGTTCCCGGCCCATTGCCGTTCTCGGCCTTACACTCCAAGTGCCTATCGCCGTTCCCGACCCACTGCCGTTCTCGGCCTTCACCGTTATCAGTCTCCACCATGCTAGGCTCACGTCATACAATCAACACATTCACCTATGATAAAGCAAATCAACAAACTAAGCATACATAACTCAATCAAAGGGTCAAACCCCACAACACAGTCATACAGGGCCAAGCCCTACAACTCATGCTCTACGGGAAACAGTAGTTTTCTTACCTGTGTCCCGACCTTCTTACGCACCAAAGTCACGAGCACGATCCTCTATCCCAAGCCTCCAATTTCCCAAACAAAGTACCAAAAACATCCCCCGAACCCCCTGGGCAAAACCCCTAAAATGCAAAATTTCCCTTGCCCAAAACTGGCCTAGCGCCACGGCACTACCCATTGAGGGCCGTGGCGCCCAGAAGGGTACCTAATGCCTGATGCTGCCTTGCACCGCAGCACAGAAGAACAGGGCCACAGCGCCCCTATGCGAACCCAGAATTCTAGGTTTTCCCTTGCATTTTCCCCGAGCCAAAATACTCCCAATTCAACCCCAATGCATACCTAGACCCCAAAATCAATCCAAAACCTCAAATAAACTATCTAGCAACT